>NW_024070205.1:16160033-16389011 GCF_014754425.2 Oryx dammah
GGAGATCCAACCAGTCAATCCTAAAGGAAATCAGTCCTGAATATTCATTGGAAGGACTGATGTTGAAGCTGAAACTCCAATACTTTAGCCACCTCCAATACTTAGGCCACCAATGAAGAACTGACTCATTGGAAAAGACTCTAATGCTGGGAAAGATTGAAGGCAGGAGAAGGGGATAACAGAGAATGAGATGATTAGATGGCATCACCGACTCGATGGACATGGTTTGAATAAGCTCTGGGAGCTGGTGATGGACAGGGAGGCCTGGCGTGCTGCAGTCCATGGGGTCGCAAGGAGTCAGACACAACTGAGTGACTGAACTGAATGTAAGCTTTTAAACCTATATATTTCCCTTTGTTACATTTCACAGATTTTACATAATAATGTCAATTTTCTTTTTATTTAGTCCAAAATATTTTTTAACTTCCATATTATTTCTTCTTTGAATCATGTATTCTTTAGAAGTATGCTGCTTAATTTCCAAACATTTGGGGATTTTTCAGATATTTTTCCATTACTTATTTCTGATTTAATTCCTTGTGATCAGAGGACATACTACATATGATTTCAATCATTTTAAATTTCTGGAGAATTATTTAACAGCTGGACATATGGTCTATCTTGGTAAATGTTCCTTGTGTACTAGAAAAGAATGTGTATTTTGCATTTGTTGAGTGGAGTGTCCAATAAATATCAGTTAGTCCAAGTTGGTTAGAATGTTTAAATTTCCATGTCTCTTGTTATTCTCTGATTGATCTGTCAATTATGAAAAGGCATGCTGATATCTGCAACTATAATAATAGATTTGTTTTTTCTCTTGGCAGATTTGTCTGCTTCTTCATGCATTTTGAAGTCAGTTACCCCGTGTATACACACTTAATATTATTATGCTTTCTTGATTAATTGTTCCCTTTAATCATTGTGAAATATCCCTGTTAATCCTTAGTAATATTTCTTATTCTGAAGTCTATTTTTTTGACTGTTAATATAGCTAAAATAGCCTTATTTTTTCCCAACCTTTTCCTTTTGTGTCTTTATATTTAAACATAATTCTTATAGATCACATATAGTAGGGGTTTTTACTATCCTGTCTAACAATGTCTGCTTATTTTACTATAGAATTGAGACCACTTATATTTGATGAAATTACTGATATGATTTTATTTAAATCTGTCATTTTGCTATCATTTTGCTATTTGTCTCATCTATTCTTTGTGTTTTCCTCCCATTTTTCATTCTTCTGGATTGGCTCAGTTCAGTTCAGTTCAGTCGCTCAGTCGTGTCCGACTCTTTGCGACCCCATGAATTGCAGCACGCCAGGCCTCCCTGTCCATCACCAACTCCCAGAGTTCACTCAGCCTCACGTCCATCGAGTCGGTGATGCCATCCAGCCATCTCATCCTCGGTCGTCCCCTTCTCCTCCTGCCCCCAATCCCTCCCAGCATCAGAGTCTTTTCCAATGAGTCAACTCTCCGCATGAGGTGGCCAAAGTACTGGAGTTTCAGCCTCAGCATCATTCCTTCAGTGTCTTTTAATTCTATTTTATCACCACTATTGTCTGTTGGCTATATTTTTATTTTTTAAGGCTCATCTAGGGTTTACAATATGCATCCTTATTTATGTTTACCTTGAAATAACATCATATACTATCTTATATATAATGTAAGATAATTGCAATAATATATTTTCATCTCTTATCCTGTTCTTTGTGCTATCGTTGTCACACAGTTTGCTTTTTCATGTTAAAATTCCCACAATATATATTATTATTTTTGCTTTAAGTGATCAATTATGTTTTAAGAAATTTTTAAATGATAAAAATGTTCTTAATATTTACCCACATATTTACCATTTTTAGAGCTCTTCATTCCTTTGTATAGATGCATATTTTCATCTGGTGTCATTTTCCTTCTGCCCGAAGAACTACGTATCTTGTAGTTCAGGTTTGTTGGCCGCAAAATCCCACAGGTTCTCTTTGTCTGAAAAAAGTTTTTATTGTATATTTCATGTGTGAAAAGGTCTAGAATTCTAGGTGGACAAACTTACTTTTTCCCCACACTTAAAAGATATATTACCATCTTTGACTTGCAAGGTTCTGAAGAAAAGCCAGCTGTAATTCTTTTGTTCTTTTGTACATAATGTGCCGTCTCCCCCATATCTACTTTTTAAGATTTTCCTCAGAATCAGTTGCTTTCTGTGGCTTGATTATGAGGTCATTGGTGCAGTTTTCTTAGTATGTATCCTGCTTTTGTATATTCATAGACTCCCTCAGATCTTAGTTGATATTTTTCATAAAATCTGGAAAATATTTGGTCATTATGCTTTCATATATTATTTTTTCTCTCTCTCTTTCTCTTCTAAAGACTCCAGTTTACATGTTAGTCAATATGCTAGTTCCCCACAAGTCTGTTTTTTAAGTTAAAAAAAAATTTTTTTTGGCCACATACCATGTGGGGTCTTAGTTCCCCAATCAGGGATCAAACCCTGCTCCATGGCAGAGAAAGCATGGAATACTGACCATTGGACTGTCAAGGAATTCGCTACTGTTATTTTTAAAATCTCTATGTGTAAGCTTCATTATGGTTAGATTTTACTACAATGTCTTCAAGAGGTTATATTGCTTTATCTTCAGCTTTATTTTTTATTTCATGTATTCTGCTGTTAATTCCTTTATCAAGCAAATTTTTCATTTCAGATAAAAGTTCCCTTTCCTTTTATATTTCCCTTTTCTCATCATGTCTGTATTTTCCATTTAATAACTGATTGCTGTGTTAAGTTGCTCAGTCGTGTTCAACTCTGTGACCCCATGGACTGTATCCATGGAATTCTCCACACAAGAATACTGAGGTGAATTGCCATTCCCTTCTCCAGGAGATCTTCCCACCCAGGGATCAAACCCAGGTCTCTTGCATTGTAGATGGATTTTTTACCATCTAAGCCACCAGAGAAGCCCCAATAACTGATTGTATTGAGTGCATTTATAATACCTGTTTCCATGTCTTTGTCTACTAGCTTTATAATCTCTGTCATTTGGGGGCTTGTTCATGTTGACTGTTCTCCAGGCTTTAGATCAGAGTTTTCTGCTTTTTTGCATGTCCACTCACTTTTTATTAGATTCCAAATATTGTGAAAGGAGTACATCAAGGCTATATATTGTCACCCTGCTTATTTAACTTATGCAGAGTACATCATACAAAATACTGGGCTGGATGAAGCATACGTTGGAATCAAAACTGCCAGAAGAAATATCAATAACCTCAGATATGTAGATGACACAACCCTTGTGGCAGAAGGCAAAGAAGAATTGAAGAGCCTCTTGATGAAAATGAAAGAGGACAGTGAAAAAGTTTGGCTTAAAACTCAATATTCAGAAAACTAAGATCATGGCATCCGGTCACATCACTTCATGGCAAATAGATGGGGAAACAATGGAAACAGAGAGACTTTATTTTGGAGGGCTCCAAAATCACTGCAGATGGTGACTGGAGCCATGAAATTAAAAGACACTTCCTCCATGGAAGAAAAGCTATGACCAACCTAGAGAGCATATTAAAAAGCAGAGACATTACTTTGCCAACAAAGATCCATCTAGTCAAAGCTATGGTTTTTCCAGTAGTCAGGTATGGATGTGAGAACTGAACTATAAAGAAAGTGAGCACCGAAAAATTGATGCTTTTGAACTATGGTGATGGAGAAGGCTCTTGGGAGTCCCTTGGACTGCAAGGAGATCCAACCAAAAGGAAATCAGTCCTGAATATTCATTGGAAGGACTGATGCTGAAGCTGAAACTCCAATACTTTGGCCACCTGATGGGAAGAACTGACTCACTGGAAAAGACCCTGATACTGGGAAAGATTGAAGGTGGGAGAAGAAGGGGATGAGAGAGGATGAGATGGTTGGCTTAAAACATTACCAACTCGATGGACATGAATTTGAGTAAACTCTGGGAGCTAGTGATGGACAGGGAAGCCTGGTGTGCTGAGGTCCATGGGGTTGCAAAGAGTCAGACACAACTGAGCGACCTAACTGAACTGAACTGAAATATTGAGTTTTTCATTGTTAAGAGTTAGATTTTGTTTAATTCCTTTTAAAAATGTTGACCACTGCTCTGACAGAAGATTAAGTCTCTTGCAGATTAGTTTCATTTGCTTGATGCTTATTTTTAAAACTTTTGCTCTGAGTCTAGATTATCCTTGGAGAAGGAAATGGCAACCCACTCCAGTGTTCTTGCCTGGAGAATCCCAGGGACGGGAGCCTGGTGGGCTGCCGTCTATGGGGTTGCATGGAGTCGGACACGACTGAAGCGACTTAGCAGCAGCAGCAGTTAGATTATCTTTTACAGCTATTTTAGCCCCACCATTAACACCCAAGTCTTACAAGGTCTCTACTAAATGTTCCATGTGTGGAATGGGGTCTTTCTGCTCTGACTGGTAAAAACTTAAATTATTCCTGGTCCTATGTGATCTCTAGGAATTGTTCAATTCACATGTACAGAAAAACTCTTTTGCCAGAAATCTCACCCTACAGTTATGCAGATTTCTATTCAACCAAAGACTCCAGGGAACCCGTATGCACATTTCTTAGCATAACTCCTTCCCTTCCTATAGTCTGTGTCTCACCTAGCTGCCTTAACCCAGCTAATTCTAATCTCTGTCATCTCAATTCGTCAAAATGGAGGGTTCTGTTTTGTTCTCACTCCAGGTACCACTGTCCAGAAATAGTCTGGAAGGAGAAGACCACAACAGTCACTGGATTCACATCATTTGCTTTCCTTCTCAGAAATCATAGTGTCATGATGCCTAGAGCCTGATGTTTGAAAACATATATTTTGTCCAATTTTCCAGTTGTTTTGGGTGGTAGATTAAGCAGGGATCCTAATCACCTCCAAGATTGGAAGTGAAAGGTATGTAAATGCTTTTGTTTGAAAAAAACCACTATATATTTTAAATCAATTATTTGTATAGTAATTCCATATAGTATAGGATAGGACCAAAAATACAACTGCTAACCTGTAAATCAAATGATATAAATCAATGATATAAATCAAATGATATAAATCAATATTTGAAGAAATTGTAAAAATCTTTGGACATGTAATAAATGAATGTGGAGTTGGTACTTTACTGCCAAAATATAATGAAAATCTGTCAAGAAATCTAAAAGTCTTTTGTATCTGAGTAATACAATAACTAGTTTTAAGGAAATAAGCAGTTTTTTCCAGCACTTCATCTGATAGTATTCAATAACCTAATGTTTTCTGCTCTTGGGAAATTTTTCTGACCAAATAACCTCTGCTCTGCTTGCTTGTTTTCACTTCTCTGAAATGTAAAGATTTCACATCAGAGTACCAAACATAAGATTGCCTATGACACTGGATGTCTTTCTAGAAAATAAAAGAGTCCTCCAAACTTCAAGACTCACAATAGTCAGGGAAAAACGTTCTACACTACGTCTTTATTTTTATTGGAGATTGAGATTCTTCTCCCCAGTCCTCGTTGCCTCACAATCCTTCAACAAAACCAATACCATCACGACCATACAGCTAGTCCCCGCTCACACATAGGTTAATTTACAAACTCTTTTTTATAACACTAGTTGCTTAGAACTTGGAATGCATTTTTAGACAGGTTAGAGATTTTTCTGAGATGCTTTGGTATGTGTTTCAGATTCTGTACAGGATCCAGGCCCACTCAGAGAGAACTCTTTTTTAGAGAGAAAACAACTAAGCCCGTTCACAATGTAACTTAATGACTATGGAGTCTGTCTATCCTCCGTTTCCCATAAATACTGAAGTACTGCCTCATGAATCTGCCTGCCACTACAGGGGACACTGGTTCCAGCCCTGGTCTGGGAAGGTTCCACATGCCTTGGAGCAACTAAGCCTGTGCATCGCGACTGCTGAGGCCACGTGCCGCAGCCACTAGGGCCCAGGTGCAGCAATTTCTGAAGCCCGCTGACCCGAGAGCCCACGCTCTGCAGCAAGAGAAGCCACTGCAATGGGAAGCCCACACCCCACAACCAGAGAGTCGGCCCCACTCGCTGCAGCCAGAGAAAGCCCGTGTGCAGCAACCAAGACCTAGTGTGGCGAAATATAAAACTGAAAAAAAAGAAAGAATTGGATAGCATGAAGGAGCCAAAACCCTCGTCCAGTTTCTAATTTAAAAATCTCGTTATTGACTATTGACTATGTGTTACCTTAAGTATGTACCATGTGTAACCTATGTACCTTATGTCACGAATCTGCAAGACAGGTATCTGTATTCCTACTTTTAGGATAAGGAAAGTAAGCCTTTGTTGGTGTTGTTGTTCAGTTGCTAAGTTGCATCCGACTCTTTGTGTGTGGCCCCATGAACTGCAGCACGCCAGGCTTTCCTGTCCTTCACTGTCTCCCAGAGTTTGCTCAAATTCATGTCCATTGAATTGTAAGCCTTAGAAAGGTTAAATAAGGTGTACAAGGTCACATAAGAAGTTGCAGAGGTAGGGTCAAAATTCAAACCCAGATTCATATTACAGCCAAAATTGTGTTATTAATCATAGAGTTACTTTGCAAGTCCAAGTTTGGCTTTTCACAGGTACAGTTCTCCAATAACCACAATCCTTTCCAGTGAAACCATAAATTCTCAAAAGAGAATGGAAGTGAGATTGGATAAAACAGGAATAAAACTAACCCTGCAATCTAAGTTTGTTCTGGGTTCATGAACTCTTTCTTTCTTTTTCTTTGCTTCCTTCCTTCTTCCTTTTTCTCAACTTAACAATTGATATACAACATTAAATTAGTTTCAACATCGTAATGATCTGATATTTGTATATACTGTAAGTCTAGTTAACATCTATCACCACACAGTTACACATTTTTTTCTCTAGTGATTAGAATTTCTAAGACATATTCTCTTACAACTGTAAGAGAATCAAAGATGCAATACAGTATTACTCACCATGCTGTACATTACATCCCCATGACTTCTTTCTTTCAAACTGGAAGTTTGTAGCTTTTGATCCTTAACTTCACCTAACCCTAACCCTAACCCCTAACCCTCTTCCACCCCCCCCCAACTCCCACTTATGGCAACCACCAAGCTGTTATCTGTATCTATGAGCTTGGTTTTGTTTTTAGATTCCACATTATTAGTGAGATCATATGGTATTTCTCTCTTTGTCTGACTTATTCCACTTAGCATAATGCCCTCAAGATCCATCCATGGTGTTGCAAATGGTAAGATTTCCTTCCCTTTTGTTGCTGAGTAATACATATTCATCCATCAAGGAACACTTGGGTTGTTTCCATGTGTTGGTTATTGTAAATAATGCTACAATGAACATGAAAATGTATATATCTTTTCAAGTTAGTGTTTTCATTTTCTTCAAATACCCAGAGGTGGAATTGCTGGAGCCTACGGTAGTTGGGCTTTTGCCCGTGGAACCTCCGTGCTGTTGTCCACAGTGGCTGTACCAGTTTACATCCCCAACAACAGTGCACAATGGTTCCCTTTCTCCACATCCTTGCCAACACTTGCCTTTTTCGTAACAGCCCTTCTGAAGTGTGAGGTGATATCTCATTGTGGTTTTGATTTGTATTTCCCTGATGATTAATGGTGTAGAGCATCTTCTCATGTACCTGCTGACAATCAGTATGTCTTCTTTGGGAAAATGTCTATTCAGATTATCTGCCCATTTTTTAATCTTTTTTTTTTCTTGCTATTTAATTGCTTTGCTATTTCAGATATTAAATCTTTACCAAATATATGATTTGCAAGTATTGTCTCCCACTTAGTAGGTTGCCTTTTCATGGTATTGATGGTTTCCTTTGCTGTTTGGAAGCTTTATAGTTTCACGTAGTCCCTCTTGTTTAATTTTGCTTTTGTTGCCTTTCCTATTGGTTTCAGATTTTAAAAATTATCACCAAGACCAATGTCTTATTACCTATGTTTTCTTCTAGGAATTTCATAGTTTTAGGTTTCTATTCAAGTCTTTAATCCATTTTTGAGTTAATTTTTATGTGTGATGTAAGACAGTGGTCCAATGTCATTATTTTGCAAGCAGCTATCCAGTTTTCTCAATATCATTTATTGAAGAGATTGTCCTTACCCCATCATATATTCCTGGTTCCTTCGTCATAGATTGTCTGGGTTTATTTCTAGACTCTATTCTGTCCCATTGATCTATTTACCTGATTTAATACCACTACCATACTGTTTTGATTACTATAGGTTTTTGATACAGTTTGAAGTCAAAGGGCATGATAACCCGAGCTTTGTTCTTTCTCAAGATTACTTTGGTTATACAGGGTCTTTGCTGCTGCTAAGTCGCTTGTCGTGTCTGACTCTGTGCGACCCCATAGATGGCAGCCCACCAGGCTCCGCCATCCCTGGGATTCTCCAGGCAAGAACACTGGAGTGGGTTGCCATTTCCTTCTCCAGTGCATGAAAGTGAAAAGTGAAAGTGAAGTCGCTCAGTCGCGTCCAATTCTTTGCGACTCCGTGGACTGCAGCCCACCAGGCTCCTCTGTCCATGGGATTTTCCAGGCAAGAGTACTGGAGTAGGGTGCCATTGCCTTCTCTGATACAGGGTCTTTAGATGCTCTTTATTCCTTTTTCTTGCCTAATTCCTCAGGCCAGACTTCCACTACTATGTTAAATAAAAGTGGCAAGCATGGTCATCTTTGCTTGTTCCTGATCTTAGAGAAAAGATTTTCAGCTTTTCACCACTGAATAGGGTATTAGTAATAGCTGTGGGCTTGTTATATATAGGCTTGATTACATTCCTTCTATGCCCATTTTGGTGAGAGTTTTTATAATAAATGGATGTTAAATTCTGTCAAATGTTTTTTCTGCTATCTATTGAAATAATCATATTCTTTTTAACATTAATATTGTTAAAGTGGATTGATTTGTGGATGTTGAGCCATTCTTGTACCCTTGGAATAAATTCCACTTGATCATGGTGTTAATCATCTTTCTATAGAAAAGAAAGGTTAAGCTTGCTCCTTCCTTCATAACATTACAGAAATCACAGTGCAATAATTCCCTTGGCATCTTATCTGCTTCCCAACCTACAAACACATCTACATGCGTATTACTCTAATCTTTCAAATTTTTTAATTCATTTATTGCATACGCTACCCTCACGAGCAAAGACATTCCTCCTCTTATTCAAAGCTTATTTCTGTAAATGTGCTCAAAACACTCCATGACCTCTGTGAAACTCTCCATCTCCAAATATACTATTTCTTGCTTATATATTCCACTCATCCATCTTTACTTACTCCTTGCTGCAATTCACAAACATTTTTTAAAACCCCTTTTCAATTCTATATTTTCTTCTAACGATCTCCATGAATCTTTCTCCTTCAATTCAGAGAAAAGCTTTTAAAAACAACAATATACATTTCATTTACTCCACTTTCCATCTCTCATAAGTGGACTCCCTGAAATCTGGTTCCAGTGCCACCACTCCATCAAAATCATTCCATTATGACCGTCTATGACTTTCTAGATGACAAATCTAATTAAGGCTTTTGAGTGTTTATTTTTGTGAATTTTTACAGCATTTGGTCCTTTCCCTTTCATTCTTCCATGAAATTTTCTTCATCACTGGTTTCCATGACACTGTTCTTCCCTATTCTCTAATCTTCTGCAGTGCCCCTTCACAGACTTTTTCATGGGATCTGCTTTCATGTCCAGTTCCGTAAACATTGCTGTTCCCCAGGGTTCTGTCTTGGCTGTCTTTTCTCACTCTAAATTCTCTCTGAATGATTTCATCTATATTCATTCTTTCAGCTGCAACCACAGATGCTGAAATCACAACAGTAAGCAGGCTTGTCCTAATCTTTAAGTGGATAATCACATGAATAATATCATTGCCACTGTGATAAGTGCCTTGAAGAAGAAGACGACTCTTTCTGAGTGAAAGCAGGGGAGCTCAACTAAACTGCAAGCACATTGGAAGTTTCTATAAGAAGGTCAGGTTAAGCTGACCAAAGAGCAAAATGGAGGGACATGTTCCAAGCTGAGAAAAGACCATGCCAGATGGCCTGAGGTAGAAAAGGTTCATTCTGAAGATAGGCCCTTACACAAAGTGTGTAAGGCTCCAGAAGTTAGCAATTAATCACACATTTGGATAAAAGCACGTTATCAGAAGTGGTGGAAGAGCTGAGCAGGTGGAAGGAAGAAGATAAGATTGATAATATGCAGATATGCAGAGACCAGAAGGAGAAGGGCATTTTCTGACATATTGTGGAGGTTAAAAGTTAAAGTTAGTGTTGGCGAGCAGCTTTTGAAAGATTTCATCTGGTGGCAGCAGATGAAACTGAGGAACTTAGTGTCAAGGAAACAAGTTTGAAGTTATTAAAATAGCAGGGGTAAAATGAGCATCTGTAAAACAGTGGAAGTTGAAATGGGAATAAGAGAAAAGAGTTAAGAAATGTGCAAATCGAAGAGACTAACACAATGAGGGCAGATTGGATTGGCAGGTCAGGGAGAGACAGAGGAAGCCAGAAAAGACCATTCCTACTGAATGGGACTACAGAGAGAGAAACTTTCTATATACCAGGCTCAGTTCCAGGGCCTGAGGACACGGTGTGAATAAAATGTGCAAAATCCTTGCATTCATGGAAATTACATTCTAGTGGCAAATTTACCTCTTTTCCTTGAATTTCAGTATAAAAGGTCATTTTTAAATGGGGGACTAAAAAAAATGGGGCACTACATTTTTAGATTTTAAAAAAAAGCACTAAAGTTTCTTTTCAAAACCTCCATCCATTCCGTTGGTATCCACTTATCCAAGGCAGAGGAAGACCACACAGGTCAGGGCTGCACTGCAGCCTACTCAGTGCCAACTGATAGCTGGGGCTGACAGCGGTTTGTTAAACAGGAGAAAACATCGCTAAGGCTTGAACCCTGGGATCTTCATAATTTACAGTGGCAGAATTAAAGCTCAACAGGGATGGCCCAATTTGTTCCTCTTCTAAGAATGACACAAAATATTTCTTTGTTGCAGAACCAAACATCTTGATTTTCACATCTTCATTCTACTGTAGGAACTGAGATGAAGGCCCACACCAGAATCCCATCCTTCACTGCCCTTGTTTAGTCGCTAAGTCGTGTCTGACTCTTCATGACCCCATGAAATGCAGCATGCCAGGCTTCCCAGTCCTTCATTATCTCCTGGAGTTCGCTCAAACTCATGTCCACTGATTCAGAGATGCCACTCAACCATCCATACATGACTACTGGAAAAACCTCAACTTTGACTATATGGACCTTTGTCAGCAAAGTGATATCTCTGCTTTTTAATACACTGTCTAGGTTTGTCATAGCTTTTCTTCCAAGAAGCAAGCGTCTTTTAATTTCATGACTGCAGTCGCCATCAACAGCAATTTGCGAGCCCAAGAAGATAACCTCTGTCACTGCTTCCATTTTTCCCCCTTCTATTTGTTTGCCATGAAGTGATGGGATCAGATGCCATGATCTTAGTTTTTCCAATGCTGAGTTTCAAGCCAGCTTTTTCACTGTCTTCTTTCACCCTCATCAAGAGGCTCTTTAGTTCCTCTTCACTTTCTACCACTAGAATGGCATATCTGAGGTTGTTGATATTTCTCCTGCCAATCTTGACTCCAACTTGTGATTCATCCAGCTCAGGATTTTGCATGATGTACTCTGCACGTAAAGATCAGTCCTGGGTGTTCATTGGAAAGACTGATGCTGAAGCGGAAACTTCAATACTTTGGCCACCTCATGTGAAGAGTTGACTCATTGGAAAAGACCCTGATGTTGGGAGGGATTGGGGGCAGGAGGAGAAGGGGACGACAGAGGATGAGATGGCTGGATGGCATCACCGACTCGATGGACATGAGTGTGAGTGAACTCCGGGAGTTGGTGATGGACAGGGAGTCCTGGTGTGCTGCAGTTCATGGGGTTGCAAAGAGTCGGACACGACTGAGTGAATGAACTGAACTGAACTCTGCACGTAAGTTAAATAAGCAGGGTGACAATATACAGCCTATCATACTCCTTTCCCGATTTGGAACCAGTCTGTTGTTCCATGTCCAGTTCTAACTGCTGTTTCTTGACCTGCATATAGGTTTCTCAGGAGACAGGTAATGTGGCCTGGTACTCACATCTCTTTAAGAATTTTCCACAGTTTGTTGTGAGTCACACAGTCAAAGGCTTTAGTATAGTCAATGAAGCAAAAGTAGTTATTTTTCTAAAATTCCTTTGCTTTCTCCATGATCCAATGAATGCAAGCAATTTGATCTCTGGTTCATCTAAACCCAGCTTATACATCTGGAAGCTCCCAGTTCATGTACTGCTGAAGTCTAGCTTGAGGGACTTTGAGCATAACCTTGCTAGCATGTGAAATGAGCACAACTGTATGGTAGCTTGAACATTCTTGTCCTTGCTACCAATTAACCCTTGCAACATGAGGCATGGAAGTTATTATATGACTTACTGTGTTAACTTCTTTGTCCAAAAACCAGGTCATCCTAGCAAAATTTGTATAATAGAAACCCCAGAATCCTATGAAGAAGGTGACCCACCAGTAATCATGAGGTAAGTGAATGGGAATTGTTCACGTAAATGCCCACACACATACACATACACCATATATGTCACTAAGCCATATGTGGAGAATTCCAAAATCAAAGTATTATACCACCAGCAGGAGTTATTCCAGCTGAACTAAAAATGAACCACTTACAACCTAAGCCTGTCCTTCGAGGCTCTGACATCTTCCTCCCAAAAGAGTTGACAATGGCAGGCTGTCAAGGAACTACCTCACAGCCTCCTCCCCGCTGTCCCAGGCCTCACACCACAGCTTTACAAAGATAAAATAATAACTAATGTGTCAATTAGGCTTTCTTAAACTAGCTCTGTGCAGGATCTGTCAAGGCTCCTCCCAGGCTAGTTCCTGCCAAAAAATGACCACTGCCCCAGGAATGGCTGACAGTTCAAGTACAGCCCCTCTCTGGATCTCTTGGTAAGTATTTTTTCCCATTTCCACAACTCTTCAAACTTGAAAATTACTTTAAGCTCATTTTAATTACATGCCTTCGGGTACTTTAATTCTCAGAACAGCTCTGCCATGTAAATCTATGCTTCTACTCTGGTTTGATAGGTGGGAAAATCGAGAGACTTATACCAGACCACACAGCAGTTCACATCTGAGACCAACAATTCGGTTCTTGGGTAGATAAAGTGACTTGGAATGGTACATCTACTTGCTATCAGAGATATCCACTATCAATGTCCTCTATTTCTCTTCGGCCTCCGCCCACTGCTCCCTCCCCTCCCTGATTCCCAGAGTTATGGGAACACAGTGGATACTTGAGAGACACTTAATGAGATACCTGGCATAGCAGCCGGCAGCAAAGATGGTTGTTGAATCCACTGAGCACCATGGGTTCAACTGAATAAAGACCAGCATTCCCCAGATAATTCTAATAGGATGTGGAATGGATTCCGTTCCAAGTCTTGCCAAGAGGAAGCCTGAGGGGCCCCTAGCTTTTCACCATTCAGCCTCAGCAACCACAGGAAGGAGCCGGAGAGACCCAGGAAGAATGGACAACAACACTTCACTCCTCTCTCTGGTGCTCCCCCGTTACTGCCATACACACCCCAACCGTCCATTAAGTGCAAGGGCGGATGGGGGTATAGCTGGGGGACTCCCAGAAAATTGCTCACTGAGGCTGGGAGTGACTGCAGACTCCACTAACAAATCATCACTGAACTGAATCCAGGGACAGTTCGTGGGAGAAACTGATGGATGTCCCCTGGAATCTGAGTGTCTGTGGACACAGAGCCTGGGCTCGCTTCCCATCAAAGAGACTGATTACAGCCAGTGGGCAAAAGCAGAGTGCAGGGGAAGGGCGGCAAGCTACACTCTCAACATGAAGATGGTGCAGTTTCCTAGGATTCAAGTGAGCATCACAAAGGGTAGCCAGAATGGAGACATCTTGAAGGGACCTTGTCTAAAACAGCTGACTCCCTAACAGGTTGTGGGGTTGACCTCCAGAAACAGGAGCCCAGCGAGGAGTCAAAGAACACTAAAGCAGAGAGGTCCCCAGGGAAAGGCTTCCAGAAGGAGCCAGAAGTGCAGCCCACACAAGAGAGAAGACATGTGTAAGCATGTCACATGGAGCACATCAAGGACCAAGAGAGAGCCGATGAGCAGCACTCAGACAAGCAAAAGGATCTTGCTTTCCTTCTAGTCACCTACTGCTATCACTGATTCTAGAAAAAAAACAAACAGGAGGCAGGAAAATGAAGAGCAAGAGCATAACAGTATTGAAGGCAGTAGTGTGGGGGTGGGGGCAGGAAACTGCCCCTAGCTTATCCCCTGCTGTGTGTCCATCATGTGTGCCATGCACTAAGCTTGGTTGGACAACAGATGAAGACAGATCTTGAGGTCCTTCCTCCCTGATAGATCAGACCCCAATCCTGCCGTCACTGCATTTCTTCCAATCATGTGCCATGGG
The DNA here is from genome assembly GCF_014754425.2 of Oryx dammah. Taxonomy (NCBI): domain Eukaryota; kingdom Metazoa; phylum Chordata; class Mammalia; order Artiodactyla; family Bovidae; genus Oryx; species Oryx dammah. Next base: position 16,174,507 of record NW_024070205.1, read on the forward strand.
GTGAGAAAGAAAAGCAGGCAAATGGACCACACCTTCTGCTCTCTCATGAACTTCATCGTGAGCACCTCAAAGCTGAGGGTTCACACAAATAACCAGGCGATCCAAGGTCAGTTCCAGGCCAGCTCTAATATAAGTAATGTTAAGGCTCCAGAGAACAAAAACTCATCCTTTCTTGGTCAAAAGGTTGGGAGCCCCTCATTTAGTGGATTGGTAATCCTCAAAACCAAAACCGAGAATCTGTTCAACAAACCCCTGTGTGATTTCAGGAGCAACATTTGATTAATCCACATCTCAGTTTCCCCATCTGTTGTAAGATTCTTAAAACCAACTTTCTGTCCACCTTCCAAAGATATAGAAAGACTTCATATGAGACCTGTGTTAACAGTATTATCCAGATGCTCCCAAAGTAATTCGGCAAAGTTGAAAGCTGGTCATGATGCGTCTCTCAGGGGCTGGACCCAGTGGTACTACTTCATAAAGCCAGCATAGGAGGCTTGCAATTCCTTTCTTCTCATATCGCCACCCCTCATAATTAAAAAGGCCAGTGATTAGTGATGCAGTCTGCTTTATCACTGGGGCATAACTACCTGGGCAGTTTCCTATTACTCTGTTCAGATCTGAGCAGGTGAGGGATGGAAGTGGGAGGAGGGGTCACAGTGTAGAACTAGTCTGGTCACAGCCACTGGGAGAACGGGTATCATCCCGTGCAACAGGAGGAGGTTCAATCTGGCAGGCAAAGCACCACATCCAACTGACATAACGATCCAGCCAGCAGTGGTGAAGGCAGAGGAGATGAAGTGGTACTGACTCAGCAGGTGGGCACAACACAATGGCAGAGAATTGGCAGACACTCCTGAGAAGATCTGGAATGCACACCGTAAGCTTCAAGGAAGCTGTCAACAGATGGTAGAACCCAGACTTCGGGTTGGAATTTGGGGCAGATCCTTAGGCTCTGGTAACAGGAGAAGTAAAAACAAGGAAGGAACAAATGAATGGGCAGACAAATGAGAACCAACAGGGAAGAATCAAGACGGTCGGAAGGTCAGTTATAAAACACAGAGAACAGTGACTGCACGTGAGAACGAAGTAAATGCTCGAACATTCAACCCAGGGCTCACAGCAGAGGCAGAGCGCCAGCAGGGAGGGAGAGGAAGCAGAGGAAGCCTACGCTGAGATCCCATGGCTCCCGCGGGGGAGAGGGGGACGCCTGGACAGGGAAAACCGGGTTGCACCTAACACCGTTTAAGTCACTCTCGAGCAGAATCTGCAGATGAGAATGCTAAAATCCGGGTAACTTTTCCATGGCAGTTCTTTGCTTGCTCCACTCAGAATAAAGTATGCTGATCTAGTCAGAAAGAAAAGGTTAAGAATACTTCTTAGACACTTTGTCAGGTGGGCATAGAGATAAAAGATGAAGATACAGTCCAAATCCATGGCCAGGGGCAAATTTGGAATAGGCTCTGATGGCAAGACCACACATGAGATTACAACATATTTTCAACGGTGCTTTATCGGTCTGGAGCAGCAGCATTCAAAGAGTGAAAATGAATTTTAAAACATCATTCAGAAGACTTCCTTGGCAGTCTAGTGGTTAACACTTCATCTTCCAGTGCCGGAGGTGCAGGTTTGATCCCTGGTCAGGGAGTTAGGGTCCCACGTGCCTCAGGCCAAAAAAGCAGAACATAAACAACAGAAGCAATATTGTAACAAATTCAATAAAGACTTTAAAATGACCCATATAAAGGAATACATTAAAAAATCATTCAGGGCAAATCACAGCAGCACATGTGAGGAAAAAACAGTCAGTGAACCCTATTAAATCCTGGGCTATTGACCCAGAAGTGAGGTATTAGAGGACCAGGTTGCCTTGCCTCAGAAATAACAGTACTATTGGCCAGATATCACAGTGTACAGTCTCCAAAAATGGGCACACAACATATGCAATGAATAAGAAGGCTAAAATCTTTACTAGTCAACTAAATGAGAGTATGAATGTCAAATCTTTTCCTGTTCTGAAGCAAAGCATCCATACAAATATTTCAGAGGAGACCATTTTTGTTTTGTATTGCTGCCAAGGATTCTATGAGTTCACACAAACCTAACATGGTTACACTAGATATTCTATCAGTCCAAGTACACGAAAACAATTTCCTATTTCTACAAAGGAAGCAATTTAGTGCAGGGAATTCCTTATAAAAGTGACCAAGGAACTAAGTCCTAAACAGTTTCTTACAGAAGAGTGTGATCCAGAGATTAGCAACAGCTGGAACGTTGCCCACTGCTAGACTGGAGGAACAAAAGGAGGAGGGGCTGCCACCAGAGGCTCCCCACCCCCGGCGAGGCCACAGAAATGTGCTGGTGAACGTTTATCATGGCTCTCTGTTGGCAGAGGCTTCCCTGGTGGCTCAGATGGTAAAGAATCTGCCTGCAATGCAGGAGACACAGGTTCGATCCCTGGGTCCAGAAGATCCCCTAGAAAAGAAAATGGCAACCTACTCCAGTATTCTTGCCTGGAGAATTCCATGGACAGAGGATCCTGATGGGCTGCAGTCCATGGGGTCTCAAAGAGTTGAGCAACTTTTTACTTTCATTTTCCTGTTGGAAGAAAGGTTGCGATTTCTGAGGTGTGGATGCACCCACCAAAGCTTAAGTCATCAATGTGATATAGCTAAACACAGAGGTATGGGAAATGAAAAAACCATCCCTCGTGAGCAAGTACGAGCTGGTTCCAGTGCAATCTTGGGCTCAAGCCACTTGATGGAAGCTGCAGACCCAGTGAAATTGGATGCTAACAGTGCAGACAAAGAAGCAGAGAGGGAGGCGGAATACACCCCATCATCCTCTAGTGCTTCCTACTGACACAACCCAGCCAGAAAGATGCCCAAGTAGAATCCCCCTCCAACACAGAGCGGAGTGGAGAAAGGAGAGAATGAAACAGGAATACTTGTAATTTTTGCTGATATTTTTCATATACTCAATTTGGCAATGCAGGGTTGAAATGCATGGTTGCTTAGGACTGCAGATGAAGCATCAGCATGCAATTAAAAGTTCAATTTTGGCCTCAACATACAAAACCAGTGACTGTTCTGAATCTCTGAATATATTTAAAAGATGGCTTTGAGGTTTGAGATTTTTTATGATACTATTGAACATCTCATAATAAGCTCTATTTAACACCAAGGGGTGTTTTGTGTACTACGAGGAGAATTTAGAGTAATTAAAATTCCATACACCACATATTTTCTTGTTACACACTCACCATCATTCATATCATTAATTCAGCAACCATTTCTTGACCATCCACTCTGTGAAGACTCTGTTCAAGACATTCAGCATACAGCAATGGACAGAACAAATAAAATCCCTCCCTTCAAGGAGCCTACGCACTAGTATAGGAACTAGACAGTAAAAATAAACAAGCAGACCATACAGAATATTATAAAGTGGTCAACACAATGGTGAGGGGAAAAGCAATAAAACAGGGATAGGGGGTGATAAGGGGGTTCACAACTTTTAAAAGACTAGTAAGGAAAGGCTTCACCAGGAAGGTGTCATCTGAGCAAAGATTTGAAAGAAGCAAGAGAATAAGCCAAGGAGACGAGAGGGGGTGGGGTGGAGAGCCTGCTAGAAAGACAGAAGTGTCCCCAGGGTGGAAGTTGCCTCATATATTATAGGAACAGCAGAAAGATTGGGGCAGAGTTGAGGGAAGGGGCCACACAGATCATGTACTCCATTATAGGGTCTTTAACTTTTTGGCATGAGTTAAAGGGGAAGCATCTGAAGGGTTCTGAGCAGAAGACTGACATCACAAGGATCATTGTGGCTGCTCTGTTTAGAATAAACTATTTTATTTGTTCTCATGTCCATTGAGTCAGTGATGCCATCCAACCATCTCACCAACCATCTCATGGCAAAAGCAGGGAGACCAGGCAGGAGAGTACTGAAATATTTCCAGCTCTTGGGACGTGATGCGGCTGAGGTCCAGGTAGCTGAAGTAAAAGCTGGACAAATTGGTCAGACTGGGAATGTAGTTGGAAGGAAGATACAAGAGGATTTGCAGAATGATTGGCCAGAAGGTGGAAGAGTCAGAAAGAAGTTCAGGGATGACTAAAATTTGGGGGCCTGATAAATGATAACTATAAATGGATCAGCTTTAGAGAGAAAAATGAGATTTTGTGTTTGGACATGCTAAGTTTGGGGTGTCAGTTAGACACTTATGACAAGGTGTTAAGGGACTTCCCTGGTGGTCCAGTGGCTAAGACTCTGCATTCCCAATGCAGACAGGCTGGGTTTGATCCCTGGTCAAGGAACGAGATCACCCCCATGCCACAGTGAAAGATCCCATGTGCCACAACTAAGACCCAGCGCAGCCAAATAAAAATAAATATTTAATTTTTAAAAAGGCAAGGTATTAAATAGATGTTGGACAGAACACTCTACCTTGTGTTCAGGTAGAGGTCTAGGCTGGAGGTATAAATTTGGAGTTTCTCCACAGGAAGATGGAATTTAAGGTCGTGATACCCGACACCTGTGGACTGAGCCTGGCAACCCTTCTGAACTGAGGTTCTGTAAAAGCGTTTTTAAGGCAGGACAAGAGTAATTTAACACCAAATTCCTCTGCCATTTGAGCCAGTGCTTACCCCCCTTTAGTGTGCGTTGTGCATCTGCACTATACATTAACTATATTCCTTTAGAAGATGCTGGAATGCCTACTTGCCAGGGGGGAGAAAGGCAGTTTCCTCCTGGCACCAGCAAGGTAACTCCTTAGGAGATAACATCCCCTTCTTGATCCTGTGGGGAGTCACATGGCCCTGCTGCTCTTGTTGGATTACGAAAATGGTTAGTATGTTGCTTTGACGTACAGCCCGTTGTCTCAAAAACATATATAACTGTGCTTTGATGTCCAATTGGTGGAACAGTCCTCAGAGCTTTCTGAAAGACTGTCTCCCGGATTATAACCCTCAGTTCAGTTCAGTTTAGTCGCTTAGTCATGTCCGACTCTTTGCGACCCCATGAACTGCAGCACGCCAGGCCTCCCTGTCCATCACCAACTCCCAGAGTCCACCCAAACCCATGTCCATTGAGTTGGTGATGCCATCCAACCATCTCATCCTCTGTCGTCCCCTTTTCCTCCTGCCCTCAATCTTTCCCAGCATCGGGGTCTTTTCAAATGAGTCAGCTCTTCACATCAGGTGGCCAAAGTATTGGAGTTTCAGCTTCAACATCAGTCCTTCCACTGAACACCCAGGACTGATCTCCTTTAGAGTGGACTGGTTGAATCTCCTTACAGTCCAAGGGACTCTCAAAAGTCTTCTCCAACACCACAGTTCAAAAGCATCAATTCTTTGTGCTCCACTTTCTTCACGGTCCAACTCTCACATCCATACATGACCACAGGAAAAACCATAGCCTTGACTAGATGGACCTTTGTTGGCAAAGTAATGTCTCTGCTTTTTAATATGCTGTCTAAGTTGGTCATAACTTTCCTTCCAAGGAGTAAGTGTCTTTTAATTTCATGGCTGCAGTCACCATCTGCAGTGATTTTGGAGCCCCCAAAATAAAGTCAGCCACTGTTTCCACTGTTTCCCCATCTATTTGCCATGAAGTGATGGGACCAGATGCCATGACATTCGTTTTCTGAATGTTGAACTTTAGGCCAACTTTTTCACTCTCTTCTTTCAGGTTGGTGCAAATATGATTTTCCATTTCTTTCTTGAATTGACTATTGATTAGTTTTTTCATTAATAGATATTTAAGATGACGTTTAATAGGTGTTGGATCAAAGACTCTGTCCTTCAGTGTTTAGGTAGAGGTCTAGGCTGGAGGTATAAACTTGGGAGTCACCAACATGTAGATGGACTTTAAGGCCATGGAACTGGATCGGATACCTAACATGTGTAGACTGAGCCTGGCAAACCCTCTGACCTGAGGTTGTGAAAATTTTAAGACAATTCCCTAAGGCACCTATTGTAGGTCACAAATTAACTTCCCTTCTATGCATCCAGAAGAATACTAGCGGAGAAAACTGAGAAAAAAGTCTTTCACATTGTTTGCTGTGTTGTGTGGTTCAGATGAGAAACCATTGTTGGGAGAGGCTGGTTAGGGTCTCTAAGCTACCGGGCAGGCTTCCCAGGTGGCTCAGTGGACAAAGAATCCACCTAAAATGCAGGAGGCACAGAAGACACAGGTTCGGTCCCAGAGTCAGAAAGATCCCTGGAAGAGGGCATGGCAACCCACTCCAATATTCTTGCCTGGAGTGTCTCATGGACAGAGGAGCCTGGACAGAGCAGCCTGAAGTGACTGAGCACACACAAACACCACAGGGCAGAAAAGAGGAGGGAGCAGAAGGAAAACTGGTAAGTGGCCACAGGGCAGAAAAGAGGAGGGAGCAGAAGGAAAACTGGTAAGTGGCCAGTGAGGTAGGAGGAAACCCAGGAGAGAGTGCAGACCTGGACCTGGAAGGTGAGTGGAGGGAGTGATCAGGTTATCAAATACTGCTGATGCGGTGCACAAGGCAAGCACCAGGAATTTATGGATAGATTTGGCGATACAGAGGTCTAGGGACCTTGACAAATATAGCTTCAGTAGATAGGTTTGGACTGGATTGAAGAGAGACTGGGAAGAGTGAGTCTGCCTTAGGTTAGAGTTATACAGTGATTTGAAGTGGATCAAAATTTCCTATTAATAATTTTTCAAGCTTCTATGTCAATCTGATTGAAAATTATTCTTAACTGTTTAGAAAATCACATCCATTTGAAGGAATTTAACTCTTAAAGATTTTTCTCAATGCTGGACAATCAATAAGACAAAATAATATATCAGCTACTGAGGCTCCAAGTGACTACATAAATTCATATTTTAAGTATTTGTGTTCATAATAGTCTGTTACAGTTACTGGTTAAGTTGAAAGTAGGTAGTTATTAGAAAACTCAACTCTTCAGAGAAATTCATGCTAACAGAATAGAACCTATAGCTTAGCATACTGGGTTTCTACATAAGTTTCATTTGCCAAAGATATTTAAAAGTTACTGATACAATACAGTGGTCATTGCTACTGTTTCAAACTTCCTTAGATACATCACCTACATATATGGAGAGCTTCAACCACTGGAAAGTTGGCAGCTAATAATATAAAATATACTCTTCTATAGTTCTTATGATCCAGTGGTCTGTTATGTGATTTATACAAATCACATAAATTCTCTAAACCCTAGTTTCTGTTTCTATATGCCAAAAACGGTAACCCTGGAAGGATTCACTAAAAATGCTTTAAAATACAGTTTCTCAGTAATGAAGGTGACATACTAACATTAGACTAACTGGACCAATTAGAAAGTTCAAAGTGTTTACTGACCTTGAAAGATGGCCTAGCTGACTCAACTAAATAGAAAAAAAAGGATCGAAAGTAACAAAAGGTACACATATCATGTGCAGACTCTTGGAAAGGGCTTCCCAGCATGCTTGCTACAGAGCCGATGCACTCTGCAGCTTTCAGGTAGCATCAGCACGATGTTGCATCTGAACAAGCAGCCTCGACACACGCACTATGTCACCCACGCCTTCACTTCCATGGCATTGACTCTCCCTCCTAGATCATCCAAAAGCTTTGGTGTTTAGGGTACAGATATTTGAGATCCTGTTCCTTGATTTTCATTTTTTGAGACTTTCTGAAAACAACTGCAGAAATACCAAGACCTTTGGAAAAAGGGCTGATCTTACTACATTTGGCGCCAGACTGCAAACCGAGAGAAATGGAAATATTACAAGCCTGTTTTCCTGAAATCCCTGTCAGAGCAGCTCCAGAGATTTCTTGGCTTTACACTTGACCTCAAAACAGGACAATCTCCTCTTCCAAATCCATCTGCTTTTTTAGCTTTAGCTCTAGCCTTCTATTTAAATATGTAATTAAGTCAGGCACAACAGCCCCCGCAGTGCCAGAACTACCCAGATTGGCAAATCCAAATTATGAAAAGACCATAGAATATATAAATCAGATGGTAAACTCAAATCACAAATCCTGTACCAAAATATTTAGCTCCAAGAAATCTATTACTAGCAACGTACTACCATATATTTTCAAACTACTTAAAAGACACATGTTTTATGTTGAATTAATCTTAAGCAAGGGCTGTGACTCAGGCTAGAAAATGTCAAGAATTTCAGTTGACTTTATCTCATAACTAGAACTTTAAAATCCAGAATAACTTAAGAGGAAAGGTGGAAAGAAAAAAGTGGTTACCAGTATTTAATGTAAAGACTGTAAGTCGAGAATTTCCAACTACTCTTTTACTCCATCAGTCTGGTATTAGCAGACTCCGGAAGCTGTTGTAAACAGTCGGCACGCACAGTTCACTCCTGCCTCCTCTGTGTAGCTACATGCTCCTGCCAAACTTTCCCCACTGCACTCTCCTGGGGAAGGCTGCGTCCAAGAATTCATGCAGCCAGTGCTCTTGGACACAAAATTTAACCTTTCCCTTCCCAAGAGATATAAAACACTCTCCTCTGGTCCCTCATCCAGAGCTGTTTCCTGGGCAAGTGACCAGAGGAACACCCATTCAGAAAATCAGAACTCAAGTTGCCAGGCAAAGGAGAAGTTAAAGAGATAATAGTGAGGAAAGAGCCCATGTAGTCCTGTTCCTGGCCTCAATAGCCCTTCAAAATTCTACAAGACTGGTTTCAATTTGTTCCAGACCCAAGACACCAAATTTATTCCTTCAAAGGGATAGAAAGAGAGCTTTGGACAAGAGTAATCCTGGGAGGTCCAACCCAAAGAAGACTATCAGGTCAAGATCAACTTAAGACCTGCTCCAAGGGCCCTCTGGTCAGTTCTGGGCTGCAGCCAACTTGTGGAGTCTGAAGCAATTCTAACTCAAACCACATGCTCAGCTCCAGAACAACACTTATTACTGTCTGAACTAAGGAGGCCTACAGGCCGGGTTGGATATCACAGGTGCATTCTGGTGAGCAGCAGCATTTCTAGTTTGATTTTTTCCTGGCCCAACTGTCCACCCTGATGTTTGGAGCAGAACTAGACCAGCTTCTCATCTCACTTCATTTCATATCACTTTCATGTCATCTGCGGCAGTGGTGGTTTAATCGCTCAGTCATGTCCAGCTCTTACGACCCCATAGACTGTAGCCTGCCAGGCTCCTCTGTCCATGGAATTTCCCAGGAAAGAGTACTGGAATGGGTTGCCATTTCCTTCTCCACCATGTATTCTGGGGCACCTCTTTACCATGTCAGATAGCATGAGTTTAACTGATGAAAGAAGGAAGGAAGTAAAGAAAGGAGAGATGGAGGGAAGGAGGACAGTCTATTAAAAGAGACAGAGATAAAAGAAAACCTAGTGGGTCAAATAATTTTCAGCTTCCATGTTACAACTTAGAAGAGTACCCTTCATCAACCTAAAGACCTAAAAAACATGCAAACCATACATTTTTAGGATCCTTGCTTCCAAGGCTTTCTAGGACTATTTTGGTGTACTGAGCTTCATCGTTTGCCTCTTGTATACTGAAAAGATCTTTTGATTTCTCCATTAGCATTTTGTGCTTTGCTTCATATATTTTTTAAATTATCATGCAGTAAAGTGGGCTTTCAGGGTGTACAGCTCTATGAACTGTAACACATAGATGGGGCTGTAGAAACACCACCACTGTCAGGATACAGAACAGTATCATGAGGAAACTTCCTGGTGCTATTCCTCTGCAATAATACACTCCCCAGACTCCTAACCCAGCAATTGCTGACCCATTCTTCGTAAATAGATTGTTAATATTTTCTTTGTTGCACATTCCCAAACTAAAAATGCTATTATTTATAGCTTGAAAGTTGAGCATCTTGCTGCAGCAGTTATTTTACTCATATTAAAATGTATTTAAAATAAAATGTAAAGTTATATTCACTTCAGTTCAGTTCAGTCGCTCAGTTGTGTCCGACTCTTGGCGACCCCATGAATCGCAGCACGCCAGGCCTCCCTGTCCATCACCAACTCCCACAGTTCACTCAGACTCTCGTCCATCGAGTCCGTGATGCCATCCAGCCATCTCATCCTCGGTCGTCCCCTTCTCCTCCTGCCCCCAATCCCTCCCAGCATCAGAGTCTTTTCCAATGAGTCAACTCTTCACATGAGGTGGCCAAAGTACTGGAGTCTCAGCTTTAGCATCATTCCTTCCAAAGAAATCCCAGGGTTGATCTCCTTCAGAATGGACTGGCTGCATCTCCTTGCAGTCCAAGGGACTCTCAAGAGTCTTCTCCAATACCACAGTTCAAAAGCATCAATTCTTCAGCACTCAGCCTTCTTCACAGTCCAACTCTCACATCCATACATGACCACTGGAAAAACCATAGCCTTGACTAGACAGACCTTAGTCGGCAAAGTAATGTCTCTGCTTTTGAACATACTATCTAGGTTGGTCATAACTTTTCTTCCAAGGAGTAAGCGTCTTTTAATTTCATGGCTGCAGTCACCATCTGCAGTGATTTTGGAGCCCCCAAAAATAAAGTCTGACACTGTTTCCACTGTTTCCCCTTCTATTTCCCATGAAGTCATGGGACCGGATGCCATGATCTTCGTTTTCTGAATGTTGAGCTTTAAGCCAACTTTTTCGCTCTCCTCTTTCACTTTCATCAAGAGGCTTTTGAGTTCCTCTTCACTTTCTACCATAAGGGTGGTGTCATCTGCATATCTGAGGTGATTGATATTTCTCCCGGCAATCTTGATTCCAGCTTGTGCTTCTTCCAGTCCAGCGTTTCTCATGATGTACTCTGCATATAAGTTGAATAAGCAGGGTGACAATATACAGCCTTGACGTACTCCTTTTCCTATTTGGAACCAGTCTGTTGTTCCATGTCCAGTTCTCACTGTTGCTTCCTGACCTGCATACAGATTTCTCAAGAGGCAGGTCAGGTGGTCTGGTATTCCCATCTCTTTCAGAATTTTCCACAGTTTTTTGTGATCCACACAGTCAAAGGCTTTGGCATAGTCAATAAAGCAGAAATAGATGTTTTTCTGGATCTCTCTTGCTTTTTCCATGATCCAGCGGATGTTGGCAATTTGATCGCTGGTTCCTCTGCCTTTTCTAAAACCAGCTTGAACATCAGGAAGTTCACGGTTCACGTATTGCTGAAGCCTGCCTTGGAGAATTTTGAGCATTACTTTAGTAGCATGTGAGATGAGTGCAATTGTGCGGTAGTTTGAGCATTCTTTGGCATTGCCTTTCTATGCGCTGGTCATAGAAAATACCCTCTTCCAACAACATAAGAGAAGACTCTACACATGGACATCACCAGATGGTCAACACCGAAATCAGATTGATTATATTCTTTGCAGCCAAAGATGGAGAAGCTCTATACAGTCAACAAAAACAAGACCGGGAGCTGACTGTGGCTCAGATCATGAACTCCTTATTGCCAATTTCAGACTTAAATTGAAGAAAGTAGGGAAAACCGCTAGACCATTCAGGTATGACCTCAATCAAATCCCTTATGATTGTACAGTGGAAGTGAGAAATAGATTTAAGGGCCTAGATCTGATAGATAGAGTGCCTGATGAACTATGGAATGAGGTTCATGACATTGTACAGGAGACAGGGATCAAGACCACCCCCATGGAAAAGAAATGCAAAAAAGCAAAATGGCTGTCTGGGGAGGCATTACAAATAGCTGTGAAAAGAAGAGAAGCGAAAAGCAAAGGAGAAAAGGAGAGATATAAGCATCTGAATGCAGAGTTCCAGAGAATAGCAAGAAGAGATAAGAAAGCCTTCTTCAGCGATCAATGCAAAGAAATAGAAGAAAACAACAGAATGGGAAAGACTAGAGATCTCTTCAAGAAAATTAGAGATACCAAGGGAAGATTTCATGCAAAAATGGGCTCAATAAAGGACAGAAATGGTATGGACCTAACAGAAGCAGAAGATATTAAGAAGAGGTGTCAAGAATACACAGAACTGTACAAAAAAGATCTTCACGACCCAGATAATCATGATGATGTGACCACTCATCTAGAGCCAGACATCTTGGAAAGTGAAGTCAAGTGGGCCTTAGAAAGCATCACTACGAACAAAGCTAGTGGAGGTGATGGAATTCCAGTTGAGCTGTTTCAAATCCTGAAAGATGATGCTGTGAAAGTGCTGCACTCAATATGCCAGCAAATTTGGAAAACTCAGCAGTGGCCACAGGACTGGAAAAGGTCAGTTTTCATTCCAATCCCCAAGAAAGGCAATGCCAAAGAATGCTCAAACTACCGCACAATTGCACTCATCTCACATGCTACTAAAGTAATGCTCAAAATTCTCCAAGGCAGGCTTCAGCAATACGTGAACCGTGAACTTCCTGATGTTCAAGCTGGTTTTAGAAAAGGCAGAGGAACCAGCGATCAAATTGCCAACATCCGCTGGATCATGGAAAAAGCAAGAGAGATCCAGAAAAACATCTATTTCTGCTTTATTGACTATGCCAAAGCCTTTGACTGTGTGGATCACAAAAAACTGTGGAAAATTCTGAAAGAGATGGGAATACCAGACCACCTGACCTGCCTCTTGAGAAATCTGTATGCAGGTCAGGAAGCAACAGTGAGAACTGGACATGGAACAACAGACTGGTTCCAAATAGGAAAAGGAGTACGTCAAGGCTGTATATTGTCACCCTGCTTATTCAACTTATATGCAGAGTACATCATGAGAAACGCTGGACTGGAAGAAGCACAAGCTGGAATCAAGATTGCCGGGAGAAATATCAATCACCTCAGATATGCAGATGACACCACCCTTATGGTAGAAAGTGAAGAGGAACTCAAAAGCCTCTTGATGAAAGTGAAAGAGGAGAGCGAAAAAGTTGGCTTAAAGCTCAACATTCAGAAAACGAAGATCATGGCATCCGGTCCCATGACTTCATGGGAAATAGAAGGGGAAACAGTGGAAACAGTGTCAGACTTTATTTTTGGGGGCTCCAAAATCACTGCAGATGATGATTGCAGCCATGAAATTAAAAGATGCTTACTCCTTGGGAGAAAAGTTATGACCAACCTAGATAGCATATTCAAAAGCAGAGACATTACTTTGCCGACTAAAGTCTGTCTAGTCAAGGCTATGGTTTTTCCAGTGGTCATGTATGGATGTGAGAGTTGGACTGTGAAGAAGGCTGAGTGCTGAAGAATTGATGCTTTTGAACTGTGGTATTGGAGAAGACTCTTGAGAGTCCCTTGGACTGCAAAGAGATGCAGCCAGTCCATTCTGAAGGAGATCAGCCCTGGGATTTCTTTGGAAGGAATGATGCTAAAGCTGAGACTCCAGTACTTTGGCCACCTTATGCGAAGAGTTGACTCATTGGAAAAGACTCTGATGCTGGGAGGGATTGGGGGCAGGAGGAGAAGGGGATGACCGAGGATGAGATGGCTGGATGGCATCACGGACTCGATGGACGTGAGTCTGAGTGAACTCCGGGAGTTGGTGATGGACAGGGAGGCCTGGTGTGCTGCGATTCATGGGGTCACAAAGAGTCGGACACGACTGAGCGACTGAACTGAAGTATCATTAAATTGCTCAGCTCTTCCAATTAAACTGAATTCTATGTAAAAATATGGCTTATTGATGATTTAGATATAATTGAGATTTATATACCTATTTCCTCTCTCAACAGCACTATCTTTTTAAACTTGTCAAATTAGTTAACAACTTGAGAAAAATGTCCTGTTGCATTATTTATTTACATAAACTTACAACTTCTTTGTTCCTCAATTACTAACCTCTTATCAACCCTATAAACCAATAATTATGAAACACTTCTTCATTTCAATTCTTTAGGGAATAAGCCAAAAACAAATGAACAGACTTTTTTTTTTTCACCTGTCTCTCTCCTTCCTCATTAACTCACACTTGTGACATGATAGAGCTATCATTTCAAAGCATGTTTCTCATAGTGAAATGCTCACTACACCGAAAGTGTAAATCCATCATTTCTGTGCCTGACATGGTCAGTATGTTACCCTTGAATTGAAACAGGGAGCCAATTTCAATGTTTTCTCTATATATTGAGCATCTAATAGTAAAAGAATCTCTGTCTATGGCAAATAACCAAGTCAAGTCCATTATATTAAATTTTTATGAAGAAATGCAGATTTTTGCATTAAGAGAAAAATCCTTAAATTCCAAAGTTTAAATGCAATACAAAATTAACTTACAAAAATAAATGTCTACTCATTAACAAAAAATTTTCTGAAGAAAAGAAAATAGATTCCATTGACAATGGCATCAAACAATAAAATATTCATGAATAAGCTTAACTAAGGAGGTGATAGATCTCTATACTGAAAACTATAAGACATTGATGAAAGAAATTGAAAAAAATACAAATAAATGGAAGGGTATCCCATGCTCATAATTTGGTTTGACATTGTTAAAATGTCAATACTCTCAAAGCCATCTATAGATTCAATGCAATCCCTATCAAAATTTCAATGGTATTTTGTATACAAGTAGACAAAACACTCCTAAAATTTATGGAACCGCAAAGACTCCAGATAGCCAAAGAGATTCCCAGAAAGAAAAACAAATCAAGAGGATTAGGATTAGGGGCTCTAATCAAGACAAATTACATATCTTGATTTTAAGCTATACTGTAAGCCATACTTGATTTTAAACTGTACTGTAAAGCTATAGTCATCAGAACAGTATGGTACTGGCTTAAAAAGAGACAAATAGATCAAAAGAAGAGAATCAATAATTCAGGAACAGAATCAATATCCCAGAAATAAAGCTAAACATATGTGATCAACTAACACTTGACAAGAGAAGATTGTCTCTTCAAAAAATAATAGAAATAATGCTGAAATAATAAAATATTCACATGGGAAAGAATGAAACTGGGCCCATAAGTTACACCACTCACAAAAAATAACTCAAAATGGATTAAAGGCTTTAATGTAAGACATAAAACCATGAAACTCTTAGAAGAAAACATAGAAATAAAACTCCTTGACATAGGTCTTGGTGATGAATTTTTGGATAGGACACCTAAAGCACAAGCAACAAAATCAAGAATAAATAAGTGGAATTATATCAAACTACAAGGAGATACAAACAGTCCATTCTGAAGGAGATCAGTCCTGGGTGTTCTTTGGAAGGAATGATGCTATAGCTGAAACTCCAGTACTTTGGCCACCTCATGCGAAGAGTTGACTCATTGGAAAAGACTCTGATGCTGGGAGGGATTGGGGCAGGAGGAGAAGGGGACAACAGAGGATAAGATGGCTGGATGGCATCACCAACTCGATGGATGTGAGTTTGAGTGAACTCCGGGAGTTGGTGATGGACAGGGAGGCCTGGCATGCTGCAGTTCATGGGGTCACAAAGAGTTGGACATGACTGAGCAACTGAACTGAACTGATATCAAACTACAAAGTTTCTGCACAGAAAAAGACATCATCAACAAAGTGCAAAGATAATCTACAGAATGGGAAAAATATTTGTAAACCATACATCTGATGAGGTGACCTCATCAGAACTGAAAAGACATTTCAGATACATGAAAGAACAACAGATATAGGAAAAGATGCTCAACATCAGTAGTGACTATAGAAATACAAATTAAAACCACAATGAGATATCATTTCATGCCTGTTAGAACAGCCATCATCAAAAAGACAAGAGATAACAAATACTGACATGGATATAGAGAAAAGGCAACCCTTGTACACTGTTGATAGGATTGTAAATTGGTATAGCCAATATGGAAAATAGTATGGAGGATCCTCAAAATTTTTTAAATTGAACTACCAAGTAATCCAACAATTCCACTTCTGAGAACATATCCAAAGGAAATGAAAACACTAACTCAAAAAGAAATCTGCATCCCCTGTTCATAGCAGCATTACTTACAATAGCCAAGACACAGAAATAACCTAAAAGTCCATCAATGTGTGAATGGATGAAAAATAGTACCACACACACATATATAATTCAGCCAGAAAAAAAAAAGAGGAAATCTTACTATATGCAACAACCTTGAAGGCAGTAAACTATGTAAAACAAATCAGACAGAGAAAGACAGATGCTATATTGTTTCACTTTCACTAATATGTGAAATCTTAAAAAAAAGAACCACAAACTCATAAAAGAGAGACCAAAGACTGGGAGAGGGGGATTAGAGGAAGGTGGTCAAAAAGCACAAATTTCTAGCTGCAAGATAAGTAAGTATTAGGGATGTAATGAACAACACAATGAATAGAGCTAATACTGCTGTATGATATTTAGGCAGGTTGTTAAGAGTAATTCTTGAGTTCTCATAACAAGAGAATTTTTTTTCTTTTCTTTTTAATGTATCTGTATGAGAAAATGGGTGTTAGATCAATCTACTGTGGTAATCATTTCACAATATATGTAAATCAAACCATCATGCTGTACACCTTTTACTTATACAGTGATATGTGTCAATAATTTCTCCATATAACTGGGAGGAAATTTAAATAGAATAACCTTTTTGAAAAAATAGCTGATTAAAGACCCTGGCAAATAAAACCAAAAAATCTTGACCAAGTTTATGATATTGTCTACCTTTGAATTTCATATATTTTCATTTGGGCAACAACAGTATAAATTTTCATTCACTTTTAGTTCAGTATTTGATTCTTCTCAAATACACAGTGTTGGCCCCAGAAGTTTAGCTTTCATTACCTGGATGATTTCTTTTAATAATCAGCTAAAGATGCTGCTTAGATACTGATACACTTCCAGGGAAATATCATTAATAAATAACATCTATGTTGATATTTTGCCTCTTCAAGCATGAGACCAAATCTCCTTGCTCTGTCTCTCTCCATCCTCTTCCCTGTTCTTGAATACTTCCCTCTGCCCCTCTCTTTGTGCTATGTACTGTGCTTAGTCACTCAGTCGTGTCCAACTCTTTGTGACCCCATGGACTGTAGTCCGCCAGGCTCCTCTCTGTCCATGGGATTCTCCAGGCAAGAAAACTGGGCTAGGTTGCCATGCCCTCCTCTAGGGGATCTTCCCGACCCAGGGATCAAACCCAGGTCTCCTGCATTCCAAGCAGATTCTTTACCATCTGAGGCACAATGGAAGCCCTTCCCCCTCTCTTTATGAACTCACAAAAATACAAACTGTTAAAATGTATTTCCAATGCAAATTACAAAATTTAGCATTCTTTAAAAATTCTACATCCCCATCTTTAAAAGCTGAACCTTACCACTGTTAAACTGTTAAACTGCCTGTACACATAAAAACAACATTTTGCAAATTTTTCCAGGGGTTCAAAGCCCCTCTGAAGCCTACCCATGGATGTACAAAGGGTCTGTAGTCCCCAGAGTAAACCCTGCTCCACCAGCTCGCTCCCACAAAGTCAACCATTCAGTTCTCCCCTGGCCCAAGGCTTGACAACACCTCAAAGCCCTTCCTTCAGTCAATACTACTGAGCTCAAATTAACTTGTGTCTCCCCTAACTTTCCCAACTCTTCCAACTCACAAGGCTTTCTACCTTTTCTGGCTTCCTTATAATTCAGCATTCAGTTTCCTTCTAAATGATTCACATAGGTAAGCCATACCTCTAAAGCTAACTGGTAAACTCCTGAGAGTAGTTACAACGTATCTTACATCTATGCAATTTCCCATGAAGCACCTGAAATAGTGCCAGAAGCCCAATGAATATTTATTGAATAATCAACCCACCTATCTGCTTATCCTTCAGGTAGCCTCTGTCCTACCACCACTACTCTGCCCAAGGAGAACGATAAGGCCAAGAGCCCTCATCTTTTTGAACAGTGTCTAGGTTATGCAGAGTCCAGGGGCTACCACATTGTTCATTCGTTTGAATGTACATTGCGAACATGTACTAAGTTCCTACTATGTGTCAGGCACTAAGCAAGGCACTGGAGATACAAAAAAAATGACAGAAATGTAAGCAAATAACCTATGGCATGCTACATGCAATAACAGAGGTTCACACAGGCAGCAGGAGAAACAGAGTAGGCTATTAATACAGTCATCACTGAGAACAGGATGCTAGGAATGGACGCTGAAAGAATTAGCATGAATTTAACAGATGAGGCAGAACGAGAAAAGCCTCCCAGGAGACTAGGAGCAAATGCAAAGCAACAAACACATGGAAATAACACGTCTTCTTTAATCTCCTTCTCACTTTCCTTAGTCAGTCAACTCAATTTTCACATTCACTCACATTTCAATAAGGCCAGCTCACTTTACCTTCAGGATTATTTACTTGAACTTAATGGGGATTTATTTTAAAGACTGACTAAGGTGCAATACCTAGCAAATACAAATTTCAAAATATTAAATAAGCTTAGAAATTTAGACTTGGAAATCCAATTCAAATTACGGATTTGGAAAAAAATACATGTGACTGACTCAACATTCATACTATTAGGTTACATAGTTTTATAGAGAAAAATTTTAATACAATTTTAATTTTAATGATCTGTCTGTCTTCAAGGGATAAAGGAACATTTAAAAATGGTTTTAAAGTCATTTATTCAATATTTCCATTCCTGCATCATTCACTTCTCCAAGTGACTTCAGTTTTCTCTGTCGGCCGGCTTTATAAACCTCTCCCTGGGCTTTAACAACCATGGAATCACTTTTACTGTGAAGTTTAATATCCTGTTTTAAAATCCAAATATGATTCACATATTGCATCCTCAGTATTTCTAAAATAAAACAATCTGCTTGGACTTAAAAGAATTACTTTTCTCAAAAACACTTAAAAACATGCTTTCTGATATCTGGAAATGAGACTCATTTAAGCACACGCAATAATACTGCTTCAAGCTCATTTTCCTTCCATTTTTAAGAAGAAAAATTAATAACACTGTCAAACTAATTTTATTTAAGAAATAGGTACTAATAGTATTCAAATGCATCAATAGTCTGGCCTTTAAAAATTTCTTTTTTAAGTCAAGATCAAATGGTGGCAGAGGTGCCATTCCTGGCACATAATACTTTTTCAGAGACCTGAGCCTATAAGTGCTTTTAAAGACATGAAAACCTACATTCTTTCTCCCCTGATCTATCCAAAGAATACTTCATCACTGATATCTTAGAGGATACTCAGAAATTTATAATAAGGATAGAAAGCCTCACTGATGGTGCTACATAAAATGTGCTTTTGTTGTTGCTGTTGTTAATCTCAGATGCACATAAACAATCAGTTAAACAAGCAAGCAAAAATTTCCCAGGAAAGTCATTTTTAACTATTTTAAATTGTTTCAGGAATAAAAACTATCATATAATAAAAACAGAACTATCCAGCAATTCTACTCCTAAGTATTTATCTGAAGGAAACAAAAACACTGATTAAAAAAGACATATGATCCCTAAAGTTCATTGCAGAACTTTTTACAATAGCAAAAAAAATGGAAGCAACCCAAGCGTTATCATAGAGGAATGGATAAAGGAGATATGGTAGAAATTATACAATGGAATATTACTCAGCCATAAAAAAGAATTAAATCTGTCATTTGCAATAATGTAGATGGACCTAGAGGGTAGTACACTAAGTGAAACAATTCAGACAGAAATAAATACCGTATCATTTCACTTATATGTGGAATCTAAAAATCAAAACAAATGAACAAACATAACCAAATAGAAACAGAGTTCTCAATACACAGGGCTCACCAGAGGGGAAAAAAGTAAAGGGAAGAAAGAAATCAATGAGGCAAATTAAGAGGCACAAACTTACAGCTGCAAAATAAATGAGTCATGGCGATGAAATTTACAGCGTGGGGGAATACAGCCAACAGCCATGGAATATTTTTGTATGGTGACATATCGCAGCTAAACTTATTATGTGGTCATGTTGTGCAATGAGAGCATTGTAGGTCAATTATATCTCAAAAACAAACAAACTCATGCAAAATAGATTATATTTGTGATTACTAGAAGTGGGGGCGGGGATTGGGGGGGTAGGTAGAGGAGGTGGAGAGGGCTGGAGTGGGCACTGGATGAAGGCGTCAGAAGGTGCAAACTCCTTTTACAAGTTACAAGATAAATGGGTACTAGGGAGGTATAACATGATAAATACAATTAATACTGTTTTATGTTATACATGAAAGTTGTTAAGAGTAAACCCTGAATTCTCATCAGAAAGATTTTTTTTTCTTTTTTCTCTTTCTTTAATTTTATATCCATATGAGATGACAGACGTTCACTAAACTTCTATGGTAATAATCTGATGATGTGTGCAATAATAATTTGCTGTATACCTTAAACTTACACAGTTCTTGTTTAGTCGCTAAGTTGTGCCTGGCTCTTCTGCAACCCCATGGACTGTAGCCCGCCAGGATCCTCTGTCCATAGGATTTTCCAGGCAAGAATACTGGGGTGGGTTATCACTTCCTTCTCCAGGGGCCGTTCCCAACCCAGCAAGATCAAATTTGTGTCTCCTGCATTGCAGGTGGATTCGTTACCACTGAGTCACAGGTGTATCGATTATATCTCACTAAAACGGGAAGAGGAAAAAAACAAAGTTTTTAAAAATTTGTACATTTTATACTTATAAATTATATCTTATTAGAGAGTTTTAGCATTAAAAATAATACCAATGCATTGCATTTATATCATACTTTTACTTCTAAAAATTTTTTCTCAAGATTCAGCACATATAAACATATTAAACCTCCAACAGAGATAACAAATCTAGATTCCAGAAGCCATGTGCTCAAGTATATGTGGCCAGCTAGCAGCAAGATTAGAATCAAAGCCCAGATCTTGCTGCTTCAAAAAAATATTTTCCATTACACCAAATATAGAATAACCAATCAATCTCTCTGCACCTTTTCCTCATTTTGCTTTGCATTTCTTAATAGAGTCATTGGTTTTTCCTTAATATAACATTTCAGGATCTTTAGACCTTTAAGTTTCCAACTTTAAAAATTTATTAATCAGCCCAACATCAATTTCCTCTTTATTCAAAGTTAACCTTACTGGAAGAAGGGCAGGCCAAAGCAAATAAAGATGCCCTGCATTCACTTTTCTCTTTTTCTCTTTTAATTCTCCATTCAAGGGCAAACTGAGTGCTTCTCTCAACTAGCAACAGTTTCTTTCCCTTCATTTATTGAGCCAGGCCTTTACCAGAGAACAGTATAATCGGTTTCATTTTTAGGTTTCCACAGAAAACTTCTCAAATATCTCAGGGAGCACAAGATGCATGCACCAAGGTTCAAATGAAATCAAATATTTGAGATTATAAGATTCTAGTATAAAGTTCAAGAACACAGTATTAAAGTCTCAACACTTTACCAAAAAGCCCTGATAAAACTAGCAAAGGAGTAATTTTTCCTGAATCCTCAACCACTGAAAAGCACCAGATTTCTTTCTTTCATTGATGTATTTGCCTATTCATTCAACACGAAATTCACTATTGCCAGCAGTGTTCTTTCTAGGCCTTGGGGATTCAGCGGTTAACAAAACAGGTTTCTGCCTTGTGATGCTTACATTTTAGAAAAAGCGAGACAGGCAACAGATCCATAACAAATAATAATCTTATACTGATAAGCACAGCGAAAAAATGAAACAAGGTAATGGAGAACAGAGTGGAAGCAGGGAAACCAGTTGGAACAAGTGACTTGTGAGAGCCTAGGAAAGAGACAAAAGTAGGCTGATGAAAAAATAGGTTTGCGTGTATGCCAAGTGGCTTCAGTCGTGCTCAACTCTGCAACCCTGTGGACGGTAGCCAGTCAGGCTCCTCTAACCATAGGATGCTCTAGGCAAGAATACTGCAGTGGGTTGCCATGCCCTCCTCCAGGGGATCTTCCCGACCCAGGGATCGAATCCACATCTCCTGTGTCTCCTGCACTGGCAGGCGGATTCTTCACCACTAGCCACCGGGGAAGCCCAGCTTTCGCACTTACTGATGGATTTGATGTTGATGCCAAAAACTCGGCCTCTGGGCACTGGTGCCAAGTTGAATCTCAGAGACAGAGTTTGGGGTGATGGTAGAAAAGAATAGTTCTATTGCTTTGCCAGGCAAAGGGAAACACAGTGGGCTCCTGCCCTTGAAACCTGTGTGTCTCAACCTGGGAGGCTTGGGTGAGGACTTTTATAGCAATGGTTCGAGAGTGGAGTTGCTGGTAAGATTAGGGTGTGAGCAGGGCCTGCTCGCTTTAATCTGGTCCCAGGTGGTCTCCTTTTTCTTGATGAGCTTCTCTGGTTCCTTCAATCTGGAATGAACAATATTAACACTTTTCATTTGTTGGGGGTTTTTTTGAGTTTAAACGCACAAAGATGTTGTTACGCATATTTTGCAAGGTGGAACCAGGGCCCTGCCCCCAGGCTTCACTATTGTTTCCTGACTGCTCCTCCTTTGTCTCCACATCCCCCTCTCTGCCCTGATGAGCAGCTGTTTGGACCTGCCCTTTGGAACTCAGGGAAGGTCATGGAAGCCTAACAAACTAGAAATGGGGGACACCGACAAGTTTCCATGCCCAGGAACCCCACAGGTCCGGCTCAGTTTCAATGTCAAGCTTGAGAAAGAGACAAACAGGATTATTTCAAGATTTTGCTTGAGCAAATAAGTGGCTAATGATGGAGAAGGAAATGGCAACCCACTCCAGTGTTCTTGCTTGGAGAATCCCAGGGATGGGGGAGCCTGGTGGGCTGCCGTCTATGGGGTCGCACAGAGTCGGACACGACTGAAGTGGCTTAGCAGCAGCAGCAGCAGCAGATGCCATTAGCTAAGATGGAAAAGACCTTGAGAGAAACAAGACAGGCATAGGGCCAGCAAGGATCCTCTTTACTGTGAACTCAAGTTTGAGATATCATCAAAATGGACACGAAGAAGGAGGAGAAGGGGGCGGGGCGGGGAAGAGGAAGAAGAGAAGGCAGGGGGAAGGGGAGCAGGAGGGGGAAGGAGAGAAGTAAGGGAAGGGAGAGGAGGAAGAGAGAGCAGTTGGATATAAAAGTCTGAATCTCAGGGGAGAAGTCAGGGCTGGAAATAACAATTCTGAGAATCATCAGAATTCAGACAGTATTTAAAGTTATAGGACCAGATGAGTTCACCCCAGGACATGAGTAATCAGAAGGCATTCAAATTATGCCTTTGCTACACATTAGCCAACCTGGGCAAAGTCTTCAACCTTTCTACAACCTTTCCATGCAGGGTTGATACACCTTTGAACAGGCCAAAAAATCTGCACAGCATTACACAAATACATGTTGTTGTCAAGCTCTTAAGAAATTGAAAGACATAAAAAGGTAGAAACACCAAAACCAGGAACAAAAATCCTGACTGTAGTAATAAATTACCAGTTACCTCAGCAGAAAAAAAATGCCAGCAAATTCCTTAGAAGAAAGTACCACCAAGCAAAGTAGAAATAGGGTGCCCCTACCTCTGATCCACCAGAAAGAGAAAAGATTTTAATTGAAAATACAGCAATTGAAAATAGTACTCCAAGCTGTTAACAGTGAATGTTTCCAGGGGTTGAGTTTATAGAGAATGGTTAATACCTGAAATTTCATCATGAACACATATTTTAGTCATTGGTATGACATATACAACTAATAGTTCTACTGGTGGCTTAGAGATTAAAGTGTCTGCCTCCAATGCGGGAGACCCAGGTTCCATCCCTGGGTTAGATCCCTGGGTCGGGAAGATCCCCTGGAGAAGGAAATGGCAACCCACTCCAGTATTCTTGCCTGGAGAATCCCATGGTTGGAGGAGCCTGGTAGGCTACAGTCCACAGGGTCACAAAGAGTCGGACACGACTGAGCGACTTCACTTATCACTTATACAACTAATGGGAAAATATAGCAACTCGTGAGCTATTTTCAAAAAGCTTCCAATGTGCTGCTGCTAAGTCACTTCAGTCGTGTCCGACTCTGCGCAACCCCATAGATGGCAGCCCACCAGGCTCCCCCGTTCCTGGGATTCTCCAGGCAAGAACTGGAGTGGGTTGCCATTTCTTTCTCCAATGCATGAAAGTGAAAAGTGAAAGGGAGGTCAGTTGCTCAGTTGTGTCCGACTCTTAGCGACCCCATGGACTGCAGCCTACCAGGCTTCTCCATCCATAGGATTTTCCAGGCAAGAGTACTGGAGTGGGTTGCCATTGCCTTCTCCCTTCCAATGTGAGACACTTCTAATAAGAAAACAGGGATTACCAAAGGACTGTTAAAACTGGTCTCAATGGTAATTCTTGCTAAACTGTAAATTAATGTGTGTTGGTAAAGTAAAACAAGAATCAAATGAATACTCTTACAAATGCTAAGGTCTTAAAACATAATTATTCAGGAAATATAAAAAATCCCTAACATTCACCTATTATAAACATAATAATGAACAAGTACTTTCTTCTCACTGAACCCATTAGTATTTGTTAACTATTGGAAAGCATTTTTAAAAGTAGCAGACAAAATTACTGTACTACCATACAATAATTATGGAGGAAGCAAGATTATTTTCTGATTATATTCCTGCCATGCTTTTGCTTACTTATCTGCTTACCCTATTTATGTTATAGACTTTTTTCAACTTAACCTATAATCCATGGTTTTATTAGAACACCTTAGAGAGCTGCTATTCAGAAAAGATTTCATATATTATGTACAAAATTATAACTGCTAGGTTTAGCTATACACCCAGAGAAAAACATAATTCAGAAAGATACATGCACCCCAATGCTTACTGCAGCACTATTTACCATAGCCAGGATATGGAAGCAACCTAAACGTCCATCAACAAAGGAACAGAAAAAGAAGATGCGGTACATATATATGATGGTATATTATTTAACCATAAAAAGGAACAAAACTATGCCATTCGCAGAGATGTGGATGGACCTAGAGATTGTCATACATAGTGAAGTCAGTCAGAAATAGAAAAACAAATGCTGTATAATATCACTTATTTGTGAAATATAGAAAAATTACACTGATGAAGTTATTTGCTAAACAGGAAGAGAGACAGAGACATAAGAAAGAAACATACAGATACCAAGGGGGAGGAGAAGGTGGAATGAATTGAGAGATTGGGATTGACATATATACACTGCTGCTGCTGCTGCTGCTGCTGCTGCTAAGTCGCTTCAGTTGTATTCGACCGTATGCGACCCCATAGACAGCAGCCCACCAGGCTCCCCCGTCCCTGGGATTCTAAGCTTCCCTGGTGGCTCAGAGGTTAAAGCGCCTGCCTCTAATACAGGAGACCTGGGTTCCATCCCTGGGTCAGGAAGATCCCCTGGAGAAGGAAATGGCAACCCACTCCTGTATTCTTGCCTGGAGAATCCCATGGACGGAGGAGCCTGGTGAGCTACAGTCCATGGGGTCGCAAAGAGTCGGACATGACTGAGCAACTTAACTAACTAACAAACTAATGAGAATCTATTCTATAGCACAGGAACTCGATTCAATACTCAGTAGTAACCTAAATGAGAAAGAAATCCCCAAAAAAGAGGGATATATGTATACGTATAGCTGATTCACTTTGCTGTACAGCAGAGACTAACACAACATTGTAATTAACTATACTCCAATAAAAATTAATTTTAAAATTTCAGTAAAAGAAAAAAATCAATTTTAAATTCACTTTTGTTTTTATTATTCAGTCGCTCAATCATGTCTGAGTGTAATGTCACTCTAAGTTTTTAAAAATTCAGCACTAAGGGGGCCTTAAAGAAAACTGTAGTCTGTGCTAGTTTGAATTCAAAGGAATACCTCTTCTAATGAGATAAACCTAAAGTCTTAGCAAGGTGAGAAATTTTCACATTCTATGTCCATCACTGAACATAGAGCAGAATTTCTTGGTCTCCCATGTCCCTTGCTGGCACTTCTGACTGTAATTCAAGGTAGTAAGCACTAGATGGCACTGCTGATTCATAACCAGGCCGTTGATTTTCCAGGTTTTATGCTAAACTTAAGAATCTTATTAACAACATTCAAGTTCTGGAGTAATTAAAGAAATGTTAAACGTATCAAAGAGGGGGAAAAAAAAAAACCTTTAGCCAATTTAGGGTGTTGTCTACTCTAAACCTTTCCCAAACTGCTATTACTCTAAATCAAGTTCTCCAGATGAGGTTTTAAATATAAAACTTCATATAAATAACTATAAATGTAAATATTTAAATCAAATATTGGTGTACTTTCAGATGATAATTATAGTTTAAGTGGAAAGAAATAAGGCTCTCCAAAGGAAAGACTCAAGTTTTCAGCTTTGCTAAAACAACTTGCCACTAACATCCTAAGAGCAGGAGGGGCAGGGAGCAAATTATGGGTTTAGCCTTTCGCCTCTATGCTGTTCTCAGGCTCTTTGTATGAAGGCTCTTCTGTCCACCTTGGGACTGAAGTCTCCTGGTCTTTCCACTTAAAAACTAGAAGTGTCAATATGGCCAGTGTCCCACTCCTGCAGCATCAGTGCCTATTCTGGGCATGAAAGGGAGGGCTGATGGTGACAGTGCCAGGGCCCTTACCTCACCCCTGCAAAAACTCTTTCTGTTGTTCAGATAAACAGCCAGGGCCAGGACTAGATCTTTTTACCAAGATAACAAAATTTTTCAAAAATCAAAAGTCTTAGGAAGTCATCTTGACCTTTGAAACATCACAACTTTTCTTTTTTTAAGAAAGTGACTCTTTTACGAAGAGATACAAAGTAGCTTCTGAATTTACCATCAACAAAAGTAATACAAGTGATAATAAAGATCTCTTAAAGGTGACATGCAGACTATACCACTCATCAGTTCACTCATGTGGGTCATAAGCCACGAAGAGTGCTCAGAGGTAATAATGTGTCAGTACACAGAAGAGATGTGGGTCCCAATCTATACATGGCCTACTATTTAGTAGAGAAAATGTCAGTAACAGGGCTTCCCTGGTGGCTCAGAGGTAAAGAATCTGCCTGCCAGTGCAGGCGATGCAGGTTCGATCCTTGGGTCGGGAAGACCCCCTGGAGAAGGAAATGGCACCCCACTCCAGTATCCTTGCCTGGGGAATCCCATGGACAGAGCAGCCTGGTGGGCTTCAGTCCACATGGTCACAAAGAGTCAGACACGACTTAGTAACTAAACAACGTCAGTAATACAGAAAATTAAATCTGTATTTTTAATACCGCTAATATGTCAGCAGACCCTGATATCACCTTAAATCCTTTCTGGAAGTAAGTCTGATATAAACCAATGAAAATGTAACTCACTGATCATGGTATCATGGCAGAAAAGAACATGAATCTATACAGAGTAAACAAATAATTTAAAAGAAAGCACTTTGGTCTTTGGTGCCCCAATCTGATCCACAGAAAGCAAACGACGTTTCACTGCCTAGATGGCCATGTACAGCTACGCATACTCTTCTCACTTCAGTTTTATGAAGAAAACCAAACTGACACCGTGTATGCTTTATAAGAAAATAAACTGGATGATCTTCCTCAAATTATTACTCCTTTCCCCCCAAAGTTCCACCTCATCTACATCTGCTTAATAGCTTCATCTCTATGCAAGCAAAATAATAGTCTAAATAAGTACTATGAATCAACAACAAAATGATAAATTACAGACAATTTTATCACATTAGAATAAAGGCTTCCGCCTTATTTTTAATTAATTTTTATTGAAGTATAGCTAATTACAATGTTGTGTTGGTTTCTGCTGCATGGCAAAGTGAATCAGTCACATATACACATATCCACTCTTTGTTAGATTCTATTCCCATATAGGTCATTATAGAGTAGAGCACCCTGTGCTACACAGTAAGTTCTTATTTGTTATTTGTTTTATATATATTAGTGTATAAATAAAGTTGCCATTTTAGAAGGCTATTTTATCGAGAACCTCTGTCCAAATTTTAGCCCTAAGAGTACCCGATTCTTCAATCCCCTTGACATGACAGACTGGGTTCAAGTTTCTGCTCTATACCTCATCCCCTATGTGGCCCTGTAATTCTCATCTCGCAAATGGAGATAATCCCTATGTCATGGTAATACCATATGACTAAGGGAGATAGGTGTGTAAAATGCTTGCAATAGTGCTTCACACATAATGAGGGCTTTATAAACAGCAACTGTCACAGTGTCTAAATTTCAGGGAAGAATTTCATTAATGTATTCACAGCAAGAATAGAAACCAATGATGAGTAAGATTTTAAGAGAAAAGCGCATCGAGCTTCTGTAAAGAAGTTTAAGTCTCCTGGCCTGGCCATATTAAATTATATTCTAGGATATGGAAAAAACTTAGCCCATGAGATCACTATGCCAACAGCAAGCATCTTTAAGGAATCTTAGCAAACAAGAGAAGAAACTAGCAGAAAGAAGGGGAGTCTCAATTTTCAAAATGACAGAGAATGCAAGTTATGCAGACACAACAGGACTCTAAACAGACTATTAAAATATGTGGTTACTTAAAGAATACCATGAGGCCATCACTAAGATTGAGTTAGTCCAAACAACACCATTTCCTTCTTTCACAGCAGACCAATACATCTAGGAAATATGACAGATATTACATAGCAAGAAAAAGCCTTTGACAGTAGGTTTATATTATCCTTTGGATAAGAAGAAAAAATTCAAATTGAGTAGTAATACAAACAGACTCATTATCTACTAAATGACTGCAGAACGCTATTTTTGCTGGATACATAATTTTAATACAGAACGAAGTGTCCAGAGACTGGTCAGTCCTATTCTGGTAACCCCAGTTCATTTGGATTGGGCCACAAAGCAGCCTTTAAGGTATGTCACTTCCCCAGAAGAACAGACTTGTCAGCTGGCCCTTTGCTCTGTCCCTGGCTCCTAGAACAGGGCGTGGCACCCTGTGGGAGTTCATTCAATACTTGTGTGAATGAATTAAAAGTGTGTGACTAATACGAAGTTAAGGGGATAATAAATATTTGGAATGACTTAATCAGAAACCAAAAGGTCTTCAAAGAACAGAACAATGGCCCAGGTAACTGCACCCAGAAGGAGAAGCATAGTCCTTGTAGGTAGGTACACTGTGGTTCCAGTCTCTGTTCTGCCACTTGTCAGAAAGGGAAAGAGGGGTAGCGGGCAGAGAACTGAGGTGCAGTTTCAATAGAAAAAAAGAGTAAGGTCTTCGACATAAATCCAAAATTAATCAAGTACTTAGAGAAGATGATAGAGTGGCATGTAACTAGGGAAAATATTAATTCACACTACAAAAATAGATAGTTTAGAATAACCAGACATGAGATTCTATCTGGGCCACTTTTAAGAGTAAAAGGGGTCACTGTTAACTAGACACTAAGACAACAGGTGCAAACTGGGGCTGCCCTCAGGTAACCGGGACATTACAATCACACTATTTATAGCACACACTGAAAGCTCTGGACATCTGAGTTGAGGAAAAGTTAAACAGATCAACAATTTGCTGTAATTGGTTTAAAAATGTTAGTTCAATAAATGCTTACTATATGCCTGGCTTAAGTCCTTTACATATACTGACTCCTTTAAGACTCACAGAAATATTATCAAGTATCATTATCCTACTTCATAGAATAGAGAATGAGGATACAGGTGAAGAAACTGAGTCACATATTCTTAAAATATTAATCTCACCCCCTCAAATTATCTGTGGATTGAGTGAAGAAGTGAAGTCGCTCAGTCGTGTCCAACTCTTTGCGACCCCATGGACTGTAGCTTACCAGGCTCCTCAGTCCACGGAATTTTCCAGGCAAGAGTCCTGGAGTAGGCTGCCATTTCCTTCTCCAGGGGATCTTCCCAACTCAGGGATCAAACCTGGGTCTCCCGCACTGCAGGCAGACGCTTTACCATCTGAGCCACCAGGGAAGCAAGTTCCTACAACTTTTTTATAGACAATAATCAGTGGATTCTCAAATTTATATAGAAATGCAAAGGACCTAGAATAGCCAAAGTAAACTTGAAAAAGCAGAAAATTCAGAGAACTTATACTTTCTGATGTTAAGGCTTACAATACACCTGCAGTGTAATACTTGTTAAATGACAGCAGTTGAATAGAGTATCAAGTGCAGAAACAGATCCACACATATATATGGCCACTGATTTCTAACAAAGGTGCCAAGGTTCAATGCAGGAAGGAATAGCCTCAAGGGTGCTGAATCAACATCAATATAAATATATATTTTAAAAAAAACCTTGAACTTTACCTCACATCTTTTATAAGAATTTACTTGAAACACATCATAGATATAAACGTAAGAGCCCAAACTATAACATTTCTAGATGAAAACTTTATTTTCATAAAAACTCTGTGGTGTTGGGTTAGGCAACAGTTTCTTAGGTAGGAAGAAAAAGAAACTGAGTCACAGAGAGGTTAAATAACTTGCTCAAGGTTACTGTTTAGCTTACCCTAAGATTTACACTAACTGAAGGGATGGACCCCAAAGCCAGTGGCCGCTGGGTTTGTGCTGCACTCAGATCACCTCGGACTGCGCTGACATGCACTGAACCAGGCAATGGATAGTCCTGCTTGCTCCTGTTTCAGTCAGAGCACGTCTAAGGACATTGTTGTGATTCCAGGTGCATGCTTTTTATACAAACTAGGTACATTAGGGCATATTAAAGATGGCAAAGAGACATGGGATGACGATACACATGGATGAGTAAAAAGAAATACTTAGCTAAGAAAGATTTCGTAGGCCATGAGAATGGCTCAGCCATACAATAATCATAGGGAAAAAAGGTTAAACACATTCTATTTTTTTTTTACACACATTCTGTTCATCCGCTTTCAAACTTTTTTAGCCATTGAGATTAGTTCAGATATGTAGTTAATTATATAATTAAAAAATTATGCAATCAAGACAAAAGTTTCATGAAAACTTTACTACTTGGGATACACTCTGACACTTTCTATTCTATTCCACTTCTTCTCCTCCTCCCCCTTCTCCTTCTCCTTGTTCTTCCTCTTTCCCTGAGGGAGACAGTAAGGGAGGAAGGCAAAGGGAAAAAAGAATTAAAAAAGAGAGAGAGAACAGAAAGAAGGAGAAGAAAAATAAAACTAAACAGAATTTGTTTCCTAAGTAAATTAAAGAACTTTACCCTCCCCCCCAGCCCACCGCCAAAAAAAGTCTAAAACCCAACTTTCCCAATTCCAACAAAAAATCTTGCACCAAGAGTGCAAGATTCCTAAATGCCCTGCATTGAGGGGGAAAAAAAAAGAAAAGAAAAACTACATCTGAAAATTACTCTGGACTCTATAATGAGCTCTCCTGGTTTCCTTCCAGGTCATTCTGGATGATCAGATCGGAAGAGAAGAGCAGAGACTGCCTCAGGACTTGACACATAAAATAGCTCTCAGCAGGGCTTGGTCAGTCCTTTCTGACAGGTATACACACTGCAACAACCTTCGAAGGTCACTTCGGGGAGACCCTTCTAACTCCTTTTGATGATGCTGCCAAGAAAGGAAAGAGAAAAAGTAAGAAAAGAAATCTAAACAAGAACAAAACAATGGAAAGGAAGACACTCACGTGAACCCCAAAGGTGCAACTGCTGAAGATTAAAAATTCTATTAGACTTCACTGACCATACAACCCACGATTCCATGGGGTTATTACTAGCACAGAGTGCTCTCTCATCACCAGATACTTTGTTTAGACCTTAGAGCCACATTCATAATCGAACGCTAACACCATTGGTACAGGGCTAGGGGTTGTTCTCTGAGTAAGATTGAGGTTTCCACAGGACTTCCTAAAAGAAATAAGAAAATCCAAACTGGGGTAAATGATCTATCCAATACTACCAAGAGCTCAGTGGATGCTTTTCACTGAATTCGATTTCCTCAGAAGGTCTTGTAGGAAAAGGGCGCAGGGACCACAACAGTCACAATCCAGCCACAGCTGGTTGCATTTGGTAATACAGGGATATGGCTACTTGTGAATTAAGCAAACAAAAGTAAACAAAAGGATATCCTCAACTGTAAACTCCTCTTTCTGACAAAACGAGTAATTCAGTACTTATTCTCAAATAATACTACAGGTACACATATTACCAACATGTAATAGAAAGTCTTTGAAATTTACACACTCAGGTTAAGTGGTTTTGAAGTGAAGTAGAAAGTTAGAGGCTTTCTGCTAAGCCCATCTGGGCATTCTAAAAAACCGAATCCTGAGTTGGACCCATTCCCACATTGCTGTAAACCACACTACAAACTCTCAAATCAGGGACACAGTCCTTTGTGGAAAGACGAATCCAGGAAATAAACTGAAACCAGACTTAACTTTGACAAGTCAATGAAGACAGAGACTTGGAGACAGAAGAAAAAGAATAAAGGTTTACATAATTCAGGTAGGCTGGAATTCAAAGCACGACGGGATCTTGGCAACACAGACCAACTGGATCAAGACGAAGCCAAGACTAGGCCAGGCACAGTCTAGAGAAATGCATACACACTCCAGCAGTTTGGCTGCCAAGTAGATGCTTGCAAACCCAATGAACGATGCTCAAAGACAAAGCAAATTCACACTTGGTTCAGGCAGACCTGGTAACAGGAGAATGAATTCAAGGATAGGGAGGGCATGACGCTGAAGTACAGACTCACAGAGCAAGACTTCTATTTCCAGCAATGTTTTGATCTAAGTACACACACTCACACGCAAAATCCAGAACTGCTGAATAAAATACGAGTCACAAGGAAGTGAGGAAATTCTAGAAATTTCCCCAGACCAGGGAAGAACATAAACATAGATATGTTACATTGGCACTGACATTTAGGCTATCTAGAAAGTACTTATTGATATGAATAAGTAGGAAGCTTGGGTTTTCACAGTCATATGGAAGTAGATGATGAAGACTCGGCTTTGTTCAATATGAAAAAGTGCATCAGAGTCCCTGCTTATCACTATAAGCCCTCAAACGGCTCCTTTCTCAGTAAAAAGAAATGACAAGGAATCTATCTCAGCATAGATGCCTGGGGCAGGGAGAGTCTCCCCAAACACAAGGGTCAACTTTATACTACCAATTGAATGGAAGGAACACTTCCAAACTCATTTTAGGAGGTTGGCAGTACCCTGATACTAAAGCCAGGTGAAGATGCTACAAGAAAAGGAAGTTACAGGCCAAGGTCCCTGATTGACGTAGATGTGAATATTCTCAACACAATACTAGCAACTGAATTCAAGGACACAGTAAAAGGGTCATATATATCATGATCAAGTGGGATTTATCCCTGGGATGCTAGGATGGTTCAACATATGCAGATCAATAAATGTGCTACACCGTATTAACAGAATTAAGAGACTTTATTTTTTTGGTCTCCAAAATCACTGCACAGAGTGACTGCAGCCATGAAATTAAAAGACGCTTGCTCCTTGGAAGAAAAGCTGTGACAAACCTAGACAGTGTATTAAACTTTGCCAACAAAGGACCATCTAGTCAAAGCTATGGTTTTTCCAGTAGTCGTGTATGGATGTAAGAGTTGGACTGTAAAGAAAGCCGAGTGCCGAAGAATTGATGCTTTTGAACTGTGGTGCTGGAGAAGACTCCTGAGAGTCCCTTGGACTGCAAGAAGATCCAACCAGTCAATCCTAAAGGAAATCAGTCCTGAATATTCATTGGAAGAACTGATGCTGAAGCTGAAACTCCAATACTTTGGCCACCTGATGAGAAGAACTGACCCACTAGAAAAGACCCTGATGTTGGGAAAGATTGAAGGCAGGAGGAGAAAGAGATAACGGAGGATGAGATGGTTGGATGGCATCACTGACTCGATGGACATGAGTTTGAGCAAGCTTCAAGAGTTGGTGATGGACAGTGAAGCCTGGTGTGCTGCAGTGCATGGGGTCAAAAAGAGTCGGACATGACTGAGTGACTGAATTGAACTGACTGAAGGGTAAAAATCCTATGCTCATTTCAATAGATGCAGGAAAAGTATTTGATAAAATTCATGTCCTTTCATGATAAAACTCTTAACAAATTAGTTATAAAAGGAATATACCCCAATACAATAAAAGCCATATATGACAAGCCCACAGCTAACTTCCTACTCAATGGTGAAAAGTTAAAAGCCTTTTCTCTAAGGTCAAGAAAAAAATTAAAAAATAAAGTATGCCCACTCTCACCACTTCTTTTCACACTCTGTCATGGCCACAATTGGACAAGAAAAATAACCAAAAGGCATCCAAATTAGAAATTAAGAAGTAAAACTATCCCTGTTTGCAGACAAGATGATCTTATATATTAAAAATACTAAATCCACCCAAAAAACCTGTTTCAACTAAGAAATGAAATCAACTAAGTAGCAGGATTAAAAACCAACATAGAAAAATCATTTGTGCTTCTACACATAAAAAATGAGCTATCTGAAGGAAATTTAAAAAGCAATTGCACTTACAATAACATCAAAAATAACAAAACACTTACAAATAACTTTAACCAAGGAGGCAAAATATCTGTACACTGAAAACTGTAAGACACTGATGAAAGAAATTGAAAACACACATGAATACTGGAAACCCAGTGTTCTTGGATTGGAAGAATTAATATTATTAAAATGTCTATACCATCAAAAGTGATCTACAAATTCAATGTAATCCATATCAAAATTCTACTGGCATTTTGCACAGAAATAGAAAAACTATACTAAAATTTGTATGGAATCACAAAAGACCTTGAGTAGCTGAAGCAAACTTTTGAACAAATAAAGCTGGAGACATCACACATTCTGATTTCAAACTATACTACAAAGTTACAGTAACCAAAAGAGTATGGCATTGGCGCATAATAGAAAGCCCAGAAATAAACCAAGAACACATAACGGTAAGGGCACGAAGGGCGGCATTCTCTTCAACAAACAGTGTTAAGAAAACTGGATATTCACATGCAAAAGAATGACTGGACCCCTCTCATCTTACACCACTCATAGTTAGTGTGAAATATCAGAGACTTAAATGTAAAGCCTGAAACCATAAAACTCCTAGAAGGAAACATAGAGGGAAAGCTCCTTGACATTGATCTTTGCAATGATTTTTTGGGGGTAAGAAATCAAGAGCACAAAAGCCAAAAATAAACAAGTGGGACTACATCAAACAAAAAAGCTTCTAAACAGCAAAAGCAACAATCAATAAATTCAAACAGCAACCTACAGAAAGACAAAAAATGTTTGCAAACCATATATCTGATAAAGGGTTAATATCTAAAAACTATAAAGACCTCACACATTTAATGACAGAAAAAAGCAAATAATACAACTAAAAATGGGTAAAGGGCTGAATAGACATTTTTCCAAATGGCCAAAAGGCACATGAAAAGGTGTTCAACATCACTAGTCATTAGGGAAATGGGAATTAAAACCACAGTGAGATATCATCTCACATCTGTTATGATAGCAATTACCAGAAAGACAAAAGTTAACCAGCATTGGTGAGAATGTGGAGAAAAGTGAACACAGTATTGGTGGTACAACCACTATCAAAACAGGAGAGTGGTTCCTCAAAAAATAAAAAATAGAACTACCATCTGATCCAACAATACTACTTCTAGTTATATAGCCAAGGGAAATGAAATCAGTGACTGGAAGAGATATCTGCATCCCTGTGATCGCTGTAGCGCTATTCACAACAGCCAAGATATGGAAACCACCTAAACGTCCAGCAACAGATGAATGGATAAAGAAAATATGGTATATCTACACAATGGAATATTAATTCAGCGATAAAAAAGGAAATCCTGCCATCTGCAACAACATGGATGAATTTGGAAGGCATTATGCTAGATGAAATAATCTAGACAGCAGAGAAAGACAAATACTGTATGGTATTACTTATAAGTGCGACCTAAACAAAACAACCTTGATTTCATAGAAACAGAATAAAATGGCAGTTACTGTTAGTGAATCGCAAATCCATGTGCCTGATGCACAGTGAGGCCAATCAATACTAAAACATTAGAGTTTGGGACAGAGAGATTTATTACAGGTTCACACAAGATGGGTGGCTCACGCCCCAATAATCCCAAGTTACTGAACGTTGTCAGCAAACCCCTTTAAAAGCAAGAGGTGAGGGAGCAAGTGTGGTTAGTTGTTGCCCACTTGTTGGTGTCAGATCCTTTGTTCTTGAGGTCAGGTCATGGTCAGGTTACCGATGTTCCTGTAAATCTCTACCAAACGCAAATTATTCTCTGCCTGACAAGAAAGGGCAAGGTCCCAAGGCACAGCTTCCACCCTCCAAGGTCCCAGTTCCCGGCTAAGAGGAGGCAGAGCTCAGTTGGCAGCTCCCTCAGGGCCAGGCTCCCACACGCTGCCCAGCTGTCATCCCTGAGGGAGCCAGGCATCCAACCCAACCGGCCCTCATTCTCCTCAGGCCGCCCAAATGGGGGAGACCAGGTCTCACAGACCTGAGGGAGCCAGGCATCCAGCCCAACTGGCCCTCCGTCTCCTCAGGCCACCCAAACTGGGGAGACCAGGTCTCACAGACTGTGACAGACAGACAGCCATTGCTCTTAGGTCACAGAGACAGACATGAGGGAGAGGTTCCCTGCCGCCTCAAGGCCTGGACCAAGGCTAATGGAGGGCGTCCGTGAGGGCTCTGGAGCCCCACAGGATGTAATCCCCAGTCTGTTCCCTGGGCCCTCCAGCTCACCCGCTGGCCCAAGGCTGGCCCTCCTCCTTCTCTTGGAGGACCCGCAAGAGAAGTCCTAAATCTGTCTCTTAACCTCACTCTCCACCTGATGACCACCACACCACTGACAGCTGGCTGAATTGCTTCTGGACTGGTCCCTCATTGACAGTTACTTGTGGGCATGACCCAATGTGGCGCTGACCAATAGTTGAGCAGGACAACTAACGGTCGCTCATTGACAACTGGCTGTTTGTGGGCAGGGACCACTGAGGCACTGACCAATGGTTGAGCAAGACCCGTTGCCTAGAAACAGGGTGCCTGACTAATGAGGCACCGCAGTGACTGACTGCTAAGAGATGTGCTTGTCCTGCTGTTACATTACCAAGTTAGGAGGAGAAGCAAATGGGAAGATGCAGGTCAAAGGGCCAAACTTTCAGTTATTGGATAAGTCTTGAGGATCTAATAATGTACAGCAAGGTGATTATAGTTAATAATATGCTACTGTATACTTGCATGCTTGAAAGGTGCTGAGAGATCTTAAGCATTCTCACCATAAGAAATAAACAGTTAACTTTAATACAGGAAGCAATGGATATATTAATTAGCTTGATCTTATATAATTGTTCTACAATGTATACATAAAATCATAACCTTTTACACTTCAAATATATATATTTGTCAGTTATTTTTCAATGAAATTAGAAAACAAAACAAAAAGAATCAAATTGGTATGCTGATATTATTAAAAATGTCTTTCTACTGTTAAAAAATAATTATTCTACCTATGTGTTCAGGAACCCAGAGCTGAGAAATTAAAGTGATCAAGGTTGGGAAACACATGTATAATTCCTGTAAAAATGGAAGGCAAACACTGTCCGAAGCAGTGGTTCTCAACCTTGATTGTGGAGCTTTAAAAACAACGATGCCTCACATTCAGAGTATCTGCATTCACTGGACTGGGGTTCGATCTGCCATCCTAATTTTAAAGGCTCACTTGGTGATCCCAGTGAGTAGCAAAGATGGAGAACCACTGTCTGGAGAGAGATAGCTTCAACATGGGCCACCCAGGATCCCCAGCAAGCATGACTGAGAAAACAAAATTTGACAACACCCAAAGGAACAATCCACCAAGAACAGGCAGAAATAACAAAAAACAGAGTTAACTCCCCAAGAACTTTAAAGATAACAGAATTATTTGTTATAGACTATATAACATTAAAATAATTAAAGATGAAAAATCAAAAAATATATAACGGAGGAAAATATAAGGAAAAATATAATTAGAAAGGATACATACATTGATTTTAGAAACACAATAAGGGAGTTAAACAGCAGATTAACAGACCTGTAGAGAAAAGTGGAAGGCCTCCCTGGTGGCTAAGTGGGAAAGAATCTGCCTGCAGTGCAGAATCTGTGGGTTGATTCCTGGGTCAGGAAGATCTCCTGAAGAAGGAAATGGCAACCCACTCCAGTATTCTTAAACCTGGAAAAACCCATAGACAGAGGAGCGTGGTGGGCTACAGTCCGTGGGATTAAAATAAAAGTCAGCCATGACTGAGTGACTAAACAATAACAACAAAGAGAAAAGTGGAGATCTATGTGACTGTTCTGGAGAAAATACCTAAAAGGTGGCACTGAAAGATGAATAATTGGAATTACAACAGACAAACCAAATCATGCAGATAAATAAGAAGATCAACATGTTCCTAATTCATGTTCCAAAAGAAGAGACAATGGAAGACAAGAATATTTTAAAAAATAATGAATAAACTAAAATACTTCAAAAAATACAGAGAGAGACAGAGATGGAGAGAGAGAACAAAGCGATATCAAGAGCACAGTGACAGAGCAAATGATGTAAACTTTAACAATAGATGAATCTGGATAAAAGGTCTAGGAGAGTTCCTTGTTACTATCTTTAGTTAGGCAAACTTTTTCTAAGTTTAAAACTATTTCCAAATAAAGTATGCATTACATTTTTTATGAAATTATGGCTATTTGCCAGAATTAATGGGAAGCAAAAATTAGAAAATTTGAGATTCAAGCAGGATAAGTAAAGCTAAATCTATACCTTAAATACATCACACTGGAAACTGTAAAATATGAAAGGCAAAGAAAGTGTTTTAAAAGTTATCAGAAAAAAGATAAATTACCTATAAAGAGCAAATCAAAGCCACAGTGAGACATTGTCTCACACCTGTTAGAATGGTTATTATTGAAAAGACAAAGAATAGCAAGTGTTGGAGAGAATATGAAGAAAAGGGAAGCCTACAGTATTGGTGGGACTATAAATTGGTGGAAAGGCCACTATGGAAAATAGTATGCAGGTCCCTCAAAGAATCAGAACTATCCTATAACTCAGCCATTCCATTCTGGGCATCTAAAGAGCACCAAAAAATTAATTCAAAAAGGTATATGCACCCCTATGTTCAGTGCAGATTTATATACAATAGTCAGGATATGGGAACAACCTAAATATCTATCAATGAATAAATGGAAAAAGAAGATGTACCATATATACACATTAGAATATGACCCAGTCATAAAAAACAATGAAATTCTGCCACTTGTGACAACATGAATGGACCTTGAAGGTATTGTACTAAGTGAAATAAGTCAAATATGATTTCAATTCTATGTGAAATCCAAAAAACCAAAACAAATGAACAAACAAAATAAAATAAAAACAAACTCATAGATACAAGATCAGATTAGTGGTTACCAGAGGGGAAGGAGCTTGGGGGGTGGAAGAAATGGGTGAAAGATGTCAACTGTGAATGGTAATGGATAGTAAATAGACTTGTGATAGTGATCATTTCATAGTGTATACAGATGTCAAGTTACAGTGCTATATACCTGAAACTTATACAGCAATCAAGACAATATTATAAAGACAAAAAAATATATCAATAATGAAACAACAATTAGACTCAATAGGCTTCTCAACAGCAACCGCTTAGAGCATTTTCAGAGCTCACCTTATCCTCTACTGAGTCTAAGATCATAATATTTTTTCTCAGCTTCCACATACTCTGTTCTAATTGAGGGAGAAGACTGAACTGAGCTCAGCACTATCAATGACTTCATTTGGAAGAGACTGGAACAGCAGATGAAAGCAGTGGTAAGTATCAAATTTCTTGCTAATTATGGTGCCCTTGGAAATCCATTGGGCATTAACTATCCAAATGAAGAAAGAGAAGTGCTACAGAATCTTATCCACTATTCATTCCCTTCTTGTCAAATGACAAGCTTAAAGGAAACTCATTTTTCTACAGGACTTCCCTGACAGTCCAGTGGTTAAGAATCCTCCTTGCAGCGCAGGGGACTCAGGTTCAGTCCCTGGTCGGGGAACTAAGATCCCCCGTGCTGTGGAGCAGCTAAGCATGTGCACTGCAACCACTGAGCCCCGGAGCTCTCGAGCTTGTGTGCCTCCACCAGAGAGTCCCTGAGCCGCAATAAAAGACTCCACATGACGCAACAAAGATCCTGTGTGCCACCTACTAAGACCTTTTACAGTCAGATAAACAAATAGTTTTTTAAAAAGAAACTTGTCTTTCTAAATTGATATGTTAAACATTTCCTTTCACTGACAGTTATCTAGTGTTGGCAAGCATGTGGCATAACTGGAATGCTCATATGTTGCCAGTGGGAATATCAGATAACAAACCACTCTGGAAAACAGTTTGGCATTTCTTAGAAACTTGAGATGCGCTTGTCATACAACCTAGCAATTCCACTTTTTAAGTATTTGTCCAAAAGAAGGAAGCACGTGTCCACACGAAGACTTGGACATGAATGTTCATAGAAACTTTTTTCATAATCATCCAAAACTAGAAACAATACAAATGTTCATCAACAGATAAATGAATTATATAGTATATCTATACAACGGAATATTACTTGGTATTAAAAAGGAACAAACTACTGATAGACATAATCGTGAGGGCGAATCTCAAAAATATCATGCTAAGGAATAAGCAAAAGGCCCATAGTTCATACTTCATGAGTCCTTTTATGTGAAACTCTGGAAAAAACAAATCTAGTCTACAGTAATGGCAAAGAGATGATACTTCCCTAGAGCCACACAGGAGGGTGGTTGATGGGGAAGGGAGGGACACGGAGGAAATTTGGGACTGATGGAAATGTTCTCCATTTTTAGTGTAATGATGGTAACACGAGTACATACATTTGTCAAAACTCATAAAACTGTACACTTGAGATGGGTGCATTATATGTAAATTACACCTCAATAAAGCTGATTTTTAAAATTTCTTTCCTCTTGCCAAAAA
This sequence comes from Oryx dammah, assembly GCF_014754425.2. Taxonomy (NCBI): domain Eukaryota; kingdom Metazoa; phylum Chordata; class Mammalia; order Artiodactyla; family Bovidae; genus Oryx; species Oryx dammah. The sequence continues at coordinate 16,215,287 of NW_024070205.1, forward strand.
CGTTTTCAGCTGTTTTCCCACACATACTTATCATTTTCTCATGACATGCTCTTCCTACACTTTCTTCTCTTTGTTGACTTTATCATTGTCTCACTTTTGAAATACGACTTTTCCCTATCTTAAGGCTAGGTCATTAAATTGAGATTATTTTCTTTTTGCTCTAAAAAGTAAGATATGATGGAGAGATTGTGGTATAAAGTAAAGAATTTTAGAGTGCTCAAATCCCAGATTTACCAATTATTAGCTATGCTACTTTAAGCATTAGCTAAACACTCTGAAATAGATCACTAGTGGGAAGCTGCTGTATAACACAGGGAGCCCAGCCTGGCACCCAATGGTAACTTAAGTTGATGGGATACGGGTGGGAAGGAGGTTCAAGAGAGAGGGGACATATATATATATATATATATATATATATATATATATATATAATAACTGATTTTGAGCTGATGTATGGCAGAGACCACTGTAGCACTGTAAAGAAATTATCCTCCAGTAAAATTTTTTTAATTGTACTGCAAAAAAAAAAAAAAAAAGAAAAGCTTACTATGAGAAATCAGCCAAACTCAATAATGTGTTTAGTGATATAATAAAAATTATAAATTACATAAAAACTAATGCATTCCATTTGAGAGTATTCTCTTTATGTGATAATATGGAAGCTGATCACAAACAACTCTAATAGTATACTAGGTACACTGGTTATCTAGGAAAAGAGTTCTGTAGAGAATGTCTGCACAATGAAGAAACTCAAGAGTTACTAATAGAAAAGAAACATGTTTGGGCTCAGTTTTGTAAAGATATGTATTAGACAGCCAGACTTGTCTATTTTTCTGAAATATATTTGTCAAGTTAATAATCTTAATATTTCCAAACAAGGAAGAAATACACCATATCTTCCAGCAGTAGATGACTGAAAAGTCAAAATAAACATTAGAAGCATAAAAGGACAGTTTTCACAGATTATGTTATGTTTCATAATTTAACAACTATTATCCACACAGCACGTAATGATTTTGATATTGCTCATCTGCTCAAAATGATTACCAAACACCTGACGGAACTGATAGAATGCTTAAAATTTTTATACTCCATCAAGATCCATGCACAGGAAACTCATGGAACCAGAAACCATTCGTTGAAAGATAGTTTCAATTTACCATTATTCTACAGGGTTTCCCTGGTGGCTCGGACGGTGAAGAATCTGCCTGCAATGCAGGAGACCCAGGTTTGATCCCTGGGTCAGAAAGACCTCCTGCAGGAGGAAATGGCAACCCATTTAAAAAGTATTCTTGCCTGGGAAATCCCAAGGACAGGCTACAGTCCATGGGGTCATAAAGAGTCAGACACGACTGAGCAAATAACACTTTCACTTTTCACTTTTACAGGATAAATTGTTGGAACTGGCCACTAATGAAGCATTGACAATGAATTTTTAAAATATTACATCACTTGCTTTGTTTTTAAAAAGCATTAAAAATGAGTATCTTTAGAGCTTCACTGGTGGCTCAGTGGGAAAGAATCCACCTGCCAATGCAAGAGACATGGGTTTAATCCTGGTCCAGGAAGATCCCACAAGCCACAGAGCAACTAAGCCCATGCATCAAAACTGTTGAGCCTGTGCTCTAAAGCCCAGAGGGCACAACTACTGGCCCAAGTGCCACAGCTACTGAAGCTCAAACCCCCCAGAGCCCATGCTCCACCGGAGAAGCCACCATGATGAGAGGCCCACACACCGCAACTAGAGGGCAGCCCCCACTCGCCCCAGCTGGAGAGGAGCCCACCCAGCAGGGAAGACCCAGCACAGCCAGAAATAAAATTAATTAATTTTTTTAAAAAGTGAGTATCTTCAGGTGCTTCAAAACCTCTTCCTCTATTCCTATTAGCATACCTCTAGAAACTGGCTTTCTCTATTACGATGCTATTAAAACAAACATTAAGTTTGAGCGAGCTGTTCAACCTCAATGGGATAAAGTAACAAGCAAGAAGCAAGTTGGTCACAGTAAAAACCTTTTAAATGGATATACATAGTGGAAATAAAATGTACATGTATAGGACGTTGAATATAGAGAGAGATTCACTATATCCTTCGTAAATGTTTTAATACAACTGTAGGATATAGTAATAGCAATTCTCTATATTAACCATCTATATACATTAATCATATATACATATGCTTTCAATAAACAACATATGTAGTTTTGGTAACTCTTTTTTTCTTTTTATTCTGTGTGATGTTTGTTCTTTTTATATTTACATAGACACACAGACCAATGGAAAAGACTAGAAAGCCCAGAAAGAAATCACGCAAACACAGTCAAATGATCTTGGGGACTTCCCTGGTGGTCTAGGGGTTAAGACTTGCACTCTCAATTCAAGGGGTACAGGTTTGATCCCTGGTTAGGGAACTAAGATTCCACATGCCATATGGCATGGCCAAAAAAAAAAAAAGTGATCTTTGACAAGGATGCCCAAGATTATACAATGGGGAGGAGATAATCTCAACAAATAATGTTAGGAAAACTGGATATCTACAAGCAAAAGAATGAAACTGGACCCTTAAACCATACACATACACACATACAAAACCTTCAAAATAGATTATAAAGACTTAAATTTAAAGCCTGAAACTATAAAATCTCTAGAAGGAAAAGCTTTATGACATTAGTCTTGGCAATAATTTCTTGGACATGACATCATAAGCTCAGGCAAAAATAGCAAAAAGAGACAAGTGTTCTGTTTATATTTATTAAAAAAATTTTAATTTGTATTTGTTGATCCGGTTATATCTGTTGAACTACTTATTTTTAAAATAATCTTCTGATTTCAATGTTTTTTGTTCATTTTTAATACAATATTTTCATCAAATTTTACAAAATTATTAGTGTATGATGATTTAGTAACTTAAATTGGACCTTCCTCACAGATAGTTTGAAACTTTTTTAGAGCCTCTGTATAGACTCTATAGATAAAGGAGCTTCCCTGATACCTCAGCTGGTAAAGAATCCACTTGCAATGTGGGAGACCTGGGTTCAACCTCTGGGTTGGGAAGATCCCCTGGAGAAGGGAAAGGCTACCCACTCCTGTATAATGCTTAAATTTAATCTCTAGAAGGAAAAGCTTATGACATTAGTCTTGGCAATAATATCTTGGATATGACGTCAAAAGCTTAGGCAAAAATAGCTTACAGACTCCAGGAGTAAAGATAGTGCTTCATCTTGTACTTTTCCTCAGTTTAAGTTTTAGGAGTGACCTTTGATTCTGAACATTTGCTGACGTTTATCTAGGATAATGGGGAAAGCAACATGGAGGAATTCTGAGAAAAAAAAGTGTGGTTCTACAAGGACCTGCTGTATAGCAAACGGGCTTCCCAGTGGCACAGAGACAGAGAATCCTCCCGCAGTGCAGGAGGTGCAGATTTGATCCCTGGGTCAGGAAGACCCCTGGGGTAGAAAACGGCAACCCACTGCAGTACTCTTGCCTGGAAAATCCCATAGGCAGTGGATACAGTCCATGGGGTCGCAAAGAGTCAGACACAACTAGGCCCGTGCGCACACACCCTGTGCTGTACAAGCTGAAACTAACACAACATTATTAATCAACTATATGCCAATATAAAATTAGAAGTTTTCAACAAGGCGGGGGCGACACGTGCACACAAAGTGTGGTTTTAGCAAAGTAACCCCGGGTCCAACAGAAAGTTTCCTGCTCTCTAGACTGCGCTGCCACCCTGTGGCCATTCTTCTCACAACCCCAAACTAGAAGATTCATCCTTTGCTATATACATGCATGTGCCAGCGTGCTAAGTTGCTTCAGCGGTGTCCAACTCTTTGCGACTAAGTGGACCACAGCTCAGTCCACCAGGCTCCTCCATCCATGGGATTCTCCGTGCAAGAGTACTGCAGTGGGTTGCAGTGACTTCCTCCAGAGGATTTTCCTGACCCAGGGAGCAGACCCGTGTCTCTTCTCTCTCCTGCATTGGCAGGCGGGTTCTTTACAACTAGCGCACCTGAAAAGCTATATATATTGGCTCGGTCAAGTCCAATTCTTTGTGACCCTGTGGACTATAGCCTGCGAGGCTCCTCTGTCCATGGGATTCTCCAGGCAAGAATACTGGAGTGGGTTGCCATTCCCTTCTCCAGGGGATCTTCCCAACCCAGGGACTGAACCAGGGTCTCCTGCATTGCAGGCAGGCTCTTTACCATCTGAGCCACCAGGGAAACCCATATTTGTGATGTATAAATATATACAAACATATATATGGGATATATATATATATATTCCTTTCCTCTCAACCCTAACATTTCTCTCATCCCAACTAATTCTATAGTGAACGTCATTAAATCCACTGAATACACCGCTCTTATTTATTTCAAGCTTCCTCTTTTTCTTCAGTTTCTTTTTTAAGTAGTTTTAAGTAGTCTGTTACTGCTATAGGAATGTGGGCATTATTATTCAGTGTCAGCCAGACTGCAATGAAAGCAATGAATTAATTGGGCACAGTACATTCAAATAAAAGTAAAATATTTTAGCAATAAAATAGAGATTACTTTACTTCTTGCCATCCAAAGAAAATGTCACCTTATAAGCAGCAGCTAGCAACACATAAGCCATCTTGGATACATCCCAAACTGGGATGCCATAATACAGATTAGAAACAAATCTTTGTTTACAACTAAACTAAGTAAAACTGTATTGTTACATACATCAGTGTAGAAGAATTCAGCCTTTGTAAGCGTCTTCATCATAATTTCATATTACTTTATATAGATAACATATAGCATAACTCATCTGACTGAAGATGAAACATGGCAAGTTAACAAAGACAGAGGAAGTCTATCTGGGAATCTAGATGTTTCTACAGCCCTCCTTTCTTCCTGTAAATCTCAACTCAGCAATAATAACTGTGAGCAGAAACCCAATGATCAAGGATTTTGTTTCTCTGCGATTAAATTCAGTTTTAAAAGTCATTCTGTGCAATCTAAATGAAGTTTTGCAAAGTCAATCTCCTTTAGAGTTTTCCAAACAGGTATTTTAAAAACTGTAACTTAAAAATGGTGATTTATGCAAAAGAACAAAATTGGATACTTATAGTATTAACAAAAATCAACTCACAATGGATTAAATGCTTATGTGTGAAAGCTTAGACTGTAAAACTACTAGAAGAAAACATGGAGGAAAGCTTCTTGACATTAATCTTGGCTATAATTTTCTGTCTGTGACACCAAAAGTGCAGGCATCAAAAATAAAAATAGACAAGTGGACCTGTATCAAACAACAGGTGCACAGCAAAAGAAAAAGGGTAAAAAAAAAACAACCTATAGGACGGCAAGAAATATTTGCAAACAACATATCTGATAATGTCCAAAATGTATAAGGAACTCATACAACTTGACAGCAAAAACAAAAACAAAACATTCTGACTTAAAAAAGGAGGTGGTGGGGGGAAGACCTGAAGAGACATTTCTCAAAAGACATACAAATGATCAACACGTATATGAAAAGGTGCTCAAACATTATTCATCATCATGGAAATGCAAATCAAAACCACAGTAAGATACCACCTCATACCTGTTAGAATGGCTATTATCAAAACGGCAAAAGATAACAAGTGTTGATGAAAATGCAGAAAAGAGAAACATCATCTATTGTTGGTGGGAATGCAATCTGATACAGCCATTATAAGAAGGCAGTACAGTGGTTCCTCAAAAAATTAAAAATAGAACTACCATATGATCCAGCAATCCCACCTCTGGATATTTATCCAAAAGTATCAGAGTCAGGACTTCAAAGCAATATCTGTACTCCCTTCTATTCATTGCAGAATTATCATCACAACAGTGATGATATGGGAATAACCTAAATGTCCCTCAGCAAATGAATGGTTAAAGAACGTGGTATATACATCAATGGAATATTATTCGGCCTTTAAAAAGGAAACCCTGCCATCTCCCACAACATGGATGAATCTGGAGGGCATTATATTAAAAAAAATGAACCAAATACAGAAAGACAAACACTGCAGGATCTCTTACACATGTGAGATGACTGATATGTTAATATGCTTTATTATTATGATTATTTCACAATGTACAAGAACATCAAAAGATCAAGTTATATATAATAAATATACACAATTTTATTTGTCAGTTACACCTCACTAGACCTGTCTTAAAAACTGACTGCCTAATTGGGACTGCCTATTTCTCAAATTACCCTAAAATGCAATTGGTAAATAAATATACTAGTAGATAGAGGCTCATTTTTAAGGTAATATTTTTAAATGGAATATCATTTATTGAGGTCAAATAAAAGGTAAACTTAGAGGATCAACTTTTGGTTTTATATTTACCAGTTCATTGAGTCAGGAGGTGAAAATAGAGGCAGGAAGTAGGGACAGAAAGGCAAGACCAACGGCCAATGATGTGGAAGGAATGGGATTCATTAGCGTGAACAAGCATCAACGAAAGAAAATCTCACTGAAAATTAGCTAGCTGAGGAGGTAATGAACACGCTTGAGACCCATAAAAGGCACAAAGATCAACATGAAATATTTAAGCTAGAAGGAGCCCTCAAGAGGAGGAGGAGAGGACTGTTGCTATTGTGGAGACTGGAAGCTTGACCATGAAAAACAAATTGAGTAGTGATGCTGCTGCAGGAAGCCTCTGGGTGCTTCCATCATCCCTGATAGTTATTTTAAGCACAGTGTATACACACATATATTTTAGCATAGTATACATGCTTTGGTCACCTGATATGAAGAACTCACTCACAGGGAAAGACTCTGATGCTGGGAAAGATTGAAGGCTGAAGAAGAAGGGAACGACTGAGAATGAGATGGTTGGACGGCATCACCGACTCAATGGACATGAGTTTGAGCAAACTCCAGGAGTTGCTGATGGACAGGGAAGCCTAGCATGCTGCAGTCCACGGGGTCACAAAGAGTCAGGCATGACTGAACAACTGAACTGATACATGCTTAAGGACTTTGGGTGGCAACTGATGGAAATACGTAAGAGTGATCACCACGCGGTCTTTCAAGCGGGCTAAGGAAGAGGAGAGTGGGAATAATGAGGGTGAGCACAATGACTCATGACTGTCAACACGTGAAGTGTCCTAGGAGACGGTGTAGAGATGGAGGGGGCGGAGGGGAAGCAAGGAGAGGGACGAGGTGCTCTCGCAGCTGATTCAGGGGCAAAGCTTGTCTTAACACTGGAGGCAACCACAAGAGTATCAATAGCAAGAGTATCCCAGGGAATGTGTAAGAGAAGGGAAACTGCTAGCACGTAGTAACCCAGGTTTGACAAAAGTATAGAGCTCCTCCCCGCTCCAGGAGCTGTGGGACTATTAGTAGAAAGCGCCTCCCTTTGGGGAAGTCAAGTCTCTGCTCCCTTCGCAGGGGCCTCCCTCTCACAGAAGGGAGAGCCTCCCAAGGAGGGGCTCTGGCACCACCTCAGGTAAAGAAACCAACAGATCTTGTCCACATCCCAAGCCTGGCTCCTATTTTAGATCAGAACAAAGGCTCTGAGCTCAGAATTTGATTCTCAGAGCCAGAGGGAGAAAAAAACCCAACATGTTCACTTAAACAGTAAGATATTACGCTTTTATCCAGAATGGAATATGCATTCATGTATATTTTCATCTTCGGAACAGGTGGTTTGAAATGCAAATAAAGTAATAAGTGTCAGAGCCGTATCCTAGCAGTAGCTACTTTGCAAACGTTACCATGGCACCAATTCAAGTGTTCTTAGACACAGCCACACCTCGGCAAGGTCTTTCTAACTCGGGACAGCCAAATTCAAAGAAACTAATGGACACAAACTGCAAAAAGAGTTCTGAACCGATACAGGAGGCAAATCTTAACAACAGAGTTGCCCTCTGAAACAACTACTTGAAACAGGGCATGAGACTTGAAGGGGGAAAGAGAGGAAATGGACCGACTCCTAGAACACCTGGAATGTGATCCAAGCGTGGAGACAAAATGATGGTAATTATAACTGCTAACACTTGTTTTTAGCTGCTAACAGATTGCGCACAGATTGGGAAGGGCAGACTTCATTTTCCAACTACTCTGGTGCAAACTGTGCTTTACCAGTACTCACTAAATCCTGGCTGAGTGAAGAGAAAGCAGACTGTCCTCCTGTATGGATCATTGGTGTTAAACTAAGGAAGGCGGTCCTCCCACGGCCGTAGCCCAGGGGGCCACTCACTAGGGGTGGAGACTGGGAGCTGGGTTCTGCAGCTCTCCACTTCCTACCGCCAGGAGATCTGCTCAGCTGAGGGCAGCAGGCATTTATTTCTCAAGTCCGGACAAAGCAGAAGGAAGAGAACTGGGGGATAGGGACACAGGATGATGGGGAAACAAGTCTTAGCCAACTCGGCCTGTGAACCAATCAAGGTTCCTGAGGTAGTCCAGGGGCTAAACAGGGCAGGTCTCAACCTGGTTAGGGGAAAATGAAAGGCTAGATACCAAAGGTTAACACAAGACGGTCTGTCATCAGTGGCAAATTGCTGATATAAACGACAAATTCTGTAAGAGTTCAAAGCATGTGGGAATTCTTTCCTGCTTCCCCTTCAGATAAGGGTGATTAAAGATCTTCTGAAAAAGTGAAGACATGCCGATAGGGAGCCACAGTTGGTTGGCCCTGAAAGCCATTAGCAAGAATGAGACTCCAAGCCACTAGTTCTCAAGATCCCCTTTAAGACAGTAATGATGCATTATTCGTGGCTAAGATAGTCTAGCGGAGGGATGCAAAGGAAGGATGCTTAGAAAAGCAATCAGGACTTTCCATACCACCTTTATCTTGAAAACCCAAAGATTTCTCCTTACCAGAAGGGTAATTCTGGGACTATTACATATGGAGATCTCCATACCCTCTTCCCCTACAAAAAAAGTAAAAGCAGAAAAGGGTCTCTTGGTACTGCTTCCATAACGTTTTAGCCAAATCAATCTGTAAGTTTTCTGTGGGTGAGCTGACACTGTAATCTGAGTTATAATCTGGATATGGGGTGTACCACCCAACGGCAGACCACACTCAGCGCACAATAATCAAAACAAAGTGAGACTTTGGGCTTGGGTTTCAGCAAGTTTTGATATTCTTAGGTCCAGTCTCATGTGTAAGGCTGAGAGAGGCACAGATCCAAGGAGAAAACAATGCTCCGGATCAAGCAGGGGACGGTGCCAGGTTCTAGGTGATCGGTCCATTGCCAAGGGTTAATCAGGGGAAGAGGCAGGATCCCAAGGAAAACCTTCACAGGGAGTAAGAAGCCTTGGAGTAGGAAAATACAGCACTAAGGAGCCATCTGCGGCAAACACCCAATCCTGTGGACCAATTGATGTGTCAGAGGTCAGGAGAAATCTGGAATTTGATGAGTATGTGGTGCCCAGAGTCAGTGCAGAGATATCAGCCGTTAGGCTAATGGTGACATGAGTAAAGTCACATCCCATCAACTGCTGGACTGACGCTCCTAAAGTATTTTCTGCCCAGGAAAGGATTAGTAAAGGACCTCTGCAGGTTTCGGCCTGGAGATCAGGCTATACCAAATACAGTAATGACTGAGGGGACCTGGGTTGAGAAGACAGGACTTGATCAAAGTGCTTCTATAGGAGAGGCTGTAATAAGTATTTTTGAAGTGGTAAATTAAATTTCAAAAAGTGAGAAATTAATTTTGTTGCAATGGTCAATTTGTCCCTTTAGAATTTTCTGCTTTATCCATTTTGCTGCCTGGACAAAGTGGTAAACGTAAAAACCATACATAGTAGAAGAAACTATGGGGAATACTTAAACTCCTCTTTGATGCATAAGTCTTTTCTAAATACAATAGTAAAAAAAATCATAATATTAATTAGATGACATAAAATGTAAAATTTGGTTCAATTAAAAATACCATCAGCATAATTAAAAGGCTCTATAAAGCAGGTAAAATATTAACAAGAAATATGACAGCTAATGCTCTTGATACGTAAGTTACTGCAAATCCATTAGAAAAACCTCAAACAAAAAGTGATAAAGAATCATACATCTTTCACAGAAGAATAAATATTACAGATCAATAAGCATGTAAAAAGGTATTACCTTTTCACCAGGAATGAAAAGGTACAAAATATAACCATAAAGAAATACTGATGCTCACTTCTTAAACTGCAAAGGGCATATTAATAATAAACAAAACTGGGAGAGTTTCTTTTGTACAAACACATAATAGTTGCAAAATCATGTTGATGTATGACAAAACCAATACAATACTGTAATTAGCCTCCAATTAAAATAAATAAATTTATATTAAAAAATGTTTCTATAACTATATTATAATGCCCTTGGTTGCTGCTTGAGAACAATAATACTAAAGGAATATTTTTGTAAAGGAAAAATCATTACTTAAAATTTCAACTTTGAGGGCTTAACATCCAAGACATTATTTATTTGCAATATCCTAAAGGATCATATTTGCTCTCTAGAACAGGAAAGTTTCCAAAATGCTCTAATAAGACCCACCTACTGGAAATAAAACTCTCAAATGTCAATAAATGAGGGTCCACAACCCATAGAATACTCAAGCATTCCTTCTCCAAAAGTCTCTACCACTAAATAAAATAGATCCCAAGGTCTTAGTCCCTGCCAAAGGATAACCACCTCCTACTTATTGCCAATGATTTGAAGAAATAGCTGATTTTACATGCAAGCACACTCAAAACCTTCATACAGTATATATATTAGATACTTTCATAGTCAGCAAAGAAACAAAGAAGAACAATATTATGAACAAAATGCAAAACCCTTACTATGTCTTTGGACTCTAATAAATCAGAATCAACTAGACAACCTGGGAGATTCATACTACTACTACTACTGAGCTGAAATGTCAGTTCAGTTCAGTTCAGTCGCTCAGTCATGTCCAACTCTTCATGACCCCATGGACTGCAGCACACCAGGCCTCCCTGTCCATCACCAACTCCTGGAGTTTACCCAAACTTATGTCCACTGAGTTAGTGATGCCATCCAACCATCTCACCCTCTGTCATCCCCTTCTTCTCCCACTTTCTATCTTTCCTAGCATCAGGGTCTTTTCCAATGACTCAGCTCTTCACATCAGGTGGCCCAAGTATTGGAGTTTCAGCTTCAACATATGAACACTCGGGACTGATCTCCTTTAGCATCGACTGGTTGGATCTCCTTGCAGTCCAAGGGACTCTCAAGAGTCTTCTCCAACACCACAGTTCAAAAGCATCAATTCTTCGGCACAAGGTTTTCTTTATAGTCCAACTCTCACATCCATACATGACCACAGGAAAAACCATAGCCTTGACTAGATGGACCTTTGTTGACAAAGTAATATGCTTTTCAACATGCTGTCTAGGTTGGTTATAACTTTCCTTCCAAGGAGTAAGTGTCTTTTAATTTCATGGCTGCAATCATCATCTGCAGTGATTTTGGAGCCCCCCAAAAAGAAAGTCTGACACTGTTTCCACTGTTTCCCCATCTATTTACCATGAAGTGATAGGACCGGATGCCATGATCTTAGTTTTCTGAATGTTGAGCTTTAAGCCAACTTTTTCACTCTCCTCTTTCACTTTCATCAAGAGGCTCTTTAGTTCTTCTTCACTTTCTGCCATAAGGGTGGTGTCATCTGCATATCTGAGGTTATTGATATTGCTCCCGGCAATCTTGATTCCAGCTTGTGCTTCCTCCAGCCCAGCGTTTCTCATGATGTACTCTGCATAGAAGTTAAATAAGCAGGGTGACAATATACAGTCTTGACGTACTCCTTTTCCAATTTGGAACCAGTCTTTTGTTCCATGTCCAGTTCTAACTGTTGCTTCCTGACCTGCATATAGGTTTCTCAAGAGACAGGTCAGGTGATCTGGTATTCCCAACTCTTTAAGAATTTTCCACAGTTTATTGTGATCCACACAGTCAAAGGCTTTGGCATAGTCAATAAAGCAGAAAGAGATGTTTTTCTGGAACGCCCTTGCTTTTTTGATGATCCAGTGGATGTTGGCAATTTGATCTCTGGTTCCTCTGCCTTTACTAAAACCAGCTTGAACATCCGGAAGTTCACAATTCATATATTGCTGAAGCCTGGCTTGGAGAATTTTGAGCATTACTTTGCTAGTATGTGAGATGAGTGCAATTGTGCAGTAGTTTGAACATTCTTTGGCATTGCCTTTCTTAGGGACTGAAATGAAAACTGATCTTTGCCAGTCCTGTGGCCACTGCTGAGTTTTCCAAATGTGCTGGCATATTGAGTGCAGCACTTTCACAGCATCATCTTCCAGGATTTGAAATAGCTCAACTGGAATTCCATCACCTCCACTAGTTTTGTTCATGGTGATGCTTCCTAAGGCTCATTTGACTTCACATTCCAGGATGTCTGGCTCTAGGTGAGTGATCACACCATTGTGACTCTCTGGGTCATGAAGATCTTTTTTGTACAGTTCTTCTGTGTATTCTTGCCACCTCTTCTTAATATCGTCTGCTTCTGTTAGGTCCATACAACTTCTGTCCTTTATTGAGTCCATCTTTGCAAGAAATGTTCCCTTGGTATCTCTAATTTTCCTGAAGAGATCTCTAGTCTTTCCCATTCTATTGTTTTCCTCTATTTCTTTGCACTGATCACTGACAAAGGCTATCTTATCTTCCATTGCTATTCTTTGGAACTCTGCATTCAAAGGGGTATATCGTTCCTTTTCTCCTTTGCTTTCTGCTTCTCTTCTTTTCACAGCTATTTGTAAGGCCTCCTCAGACAGCCATTTTCCTTTTTTGCATTTCTTTTTCTTCAGAATGGTCTTGATCCCTGTCCCCTGTACAATGTCACGAATCTCTGTCCATAGTTCATCAGGCATTCTATCAGATCTAGACCCTTAAATCTATTTCTCACTTCCACTGTATAATCATAAGGAATTTTATTTAGGTCATACCTGAATGGTCTAGTGGTTTTCCCTGCTTTCTTCAATTTAAGTCTGAATTTGGCAATAAGGACGTCATGATCTGAGCCACAGTCAGCTCCTGGTCTTGTTTCTGCTGACTGTATAGAGCGTCTCCATCTTTGGCTGCAAAGAATACAATCAATCTGATTTCGGTGTTGACCATCTGGTGATGTCCATGTGTAGAGTCTTCTCTTGTGTTGTTGGAAAAGGGTGTTTGCTATGACCAGTGCGTTCTCTTGGCAAAACTCTATTAGCCTTTGCCCTGCTTCATTCTGTACTCCAAGGCCAAATTTGCCTGTTACTTCAGGTGTTTCCTGACTTCCTAACTTTTGCATTCCAGTCCCCTATAATGAAAAGGACATCTTTTTGGGGTGTTAGTTCTAAAAGGTCTTGTAGGTCTTCATAGAACTGTTCAACTTCAGCTTCTTCAGCATTACTGGTTGGGGCATAGACTTGGATTACCATGCTATTGAATGGTTTGCCTTGGAAACGAACAGAAATCATTCTGTCATTTTGAGATTGCATCCAAGTACTGCATTTCAGACTCTTCTGTTGACTGTGATGGCTACTCCATTTCTTCTGAGGGATTCCTGCCCGCAGTAGTAGATATAATGGTCACCTGAGTTAAATTCACCCATTCCAGTCCATTTTAGTTCACTGATTCCTAAAATGTCGATGTTCACTTTTGCCATCTCTAATATGTAGTGAGTCCTTAATATGTATCAGGCACATAATAAAGCATTTTTTATTTATTCCATCATTCAATCCACAAGATAATCTTGCGAGGCAGGTTCTATTCTTATGCTCATTTCACAAAAAAAGAAGCTGTGGCTCCCAGATGTTCTATAACTTGCCAAAAGTAACAAAGCTGGTGATCGGCAGAGCCCAGATTTGAAATAAGGCAATCTGTTTCTAGAACTTGCACTGTTAACCCGTTTGTTCTTCTGCCTCAGAATCTATCAAACAGACAAAGGTGTTCTTATGTCTTTCCCTTCTGTCTCCTCCCCCAGCGTTTGTCTAATTCTCAGGATTAGTATCTTGAACTTTCACTATGGGTATACAGTAAATCACTATCTTTGAGAGTCAAAGGACGTTACCATGGTTATTGTGCTACTTCCTCTAAAGAAAAGTATGACTTAGCATATTAAAGCGCTGTTTCATTTTTCCTGCACTGGTTTTTATATGTCATTTCTCTTCCTTGTTTAGGGTTGCAGCTAGAAGACAATAAAACTAACAATGGAGCCCTTATATGAGGAATACTTGGCCAATCACGGAACGATAGTAAAACCTTATTACTGGCTGAGTTTCTCTCTCGATTGCTCTAATTGTCCTTACCATATTCGGACGGGTGAAGAAGCAAGAGTTCCCTACACAGAATTTTATCAGATTTTTGGATTCCCTTATGGGCCAACATATCCTCCAACGAAACACCTCACATTCTATGAGCTAAAAACTTCTTCTGGAAGCCTGGTGCAAAAGGGTCATGCTAGCAGCTGCACTGGGAATGATACCCACCCGGAATCCATGTTATTTGAGATGAACGGTTACTTTGACTCGGCCATACAGAGTAACGACGGCATCAGGCATATTATTCTGTACTCCAGCAACTCCCCTTGCAATGAAGCTAACCACTGTTGCATCAGCAAAATGTATACCTTCCTGGCAAAGTATCCAGACATCACTCTTAGTATTTACTTTTCTCAGCTCTATCACACAGAGGCTGAATTTCCTGCCTCGCCATGGAACTGCGAAGCTCTCCAGAGCCTGGCCAGTTTATGGCCACAGGTTACTTTGAGCCCGATAAGTGGTGGGATGTGGTATTCTCTCCTCAGCAACTTTGTGAGTGGTGTCCAGGGAGCAACTGTTTTCCAGCCCATTTTAACCGGGAGAGCTCTGGCAGACAGGCACAACGCACATGAAATCAATGCCATAACAGGGGTGAAACCATATTACACCGACGTTCTTCTCCAAGCAAAAGAGAATCCAAACGTAAAAGTTCGGGCAGCTTTGGAGGGCTACCCCTTAAACAGTGTCTTTCCCAGGCAGTCTTTTCAAGTGACAAGTGGACAGCTGCAATCCAATCTGACCCTCGACCCCAGGGTTCCTGTCATATTCATGCTGGTGCCTTATAGAGACCTACCACCAATCCATGTAGGACCAAGTCCAAAGAAACCCAGGAATATCATAAGGCATTTAAATATGCCTCAAATATCATTCCAGGAAACCGGTGATCTCAGAAAGTCTTCCATTGGCATGCCAGTGGAGATAGTAGAAATCACAGGACAGTTTGCAAGTAGCAAAGAAGCGAATGAAAAGAAGAAGAAGAAAGGGAAAAACTAAAATTTACATTCTGACAACTGGTCAGGAAACCAAACTACTACCAGAGGACTTTGATAGGCAGCAGAAATCTGGAAACTTTCTCTCTTAGGTCTGATTCAAGACAGAGATAAACTGACACACTCAAAGCAAAACATGAATTATTTATTATCTCAACTATTACAAGGCTACACTATTTTTAACATAATCCAAGATGTTTCCATAAACAACTTGATCTCTTTCCTTTAGTTTGAAAGTGACAGTATCAAAATGGAGCCATTAGTAACTTGCTAATATTCTGATGTGGATAAGAAAATGTCATTATTCTACACTACCCACATCATCTTTCCACTAAAAAAGCCCATGGACTAAATTGCTTCCTAAATTGGTTTTGGTATAAAAAATTTACTGCAAAATTGGAAAACAGCCTGAGTTACTGACATTAAGGGCTGCTTGCAAAAGCAAACCAGTGATTTTCCATTAATTGTTAACCGTGGACAGAAGATTTTAGGCAGCTCATTTACTTTTTTATCTAAATTGGTTCAAAATAATTTGTGGGGAGAAAAGTTCTTTTGCTACTTGATTAGCTATAGCTACCAAAATTGATTTTTGAAACCAATCACCTGCTCAGTTTGATCTTTCTTTCCAGAGCAGATGATAAAGGTGGGATAATACATGAGAGTCTCCAAAAGGCCTTCTATCACACACTACATAAAATCCAAGCCACTCTTACTGGCTTTCAAGATTCTTCCTCTACCTTCCTGCCACCCTGTCACATCAGCAAGAGTATCACTTCCTGCGGGTCATACACTGTCTCTCCTCTTTGGTTTTCCCTTAGGGTTTAGCACAGTATTCAGACAAAAGGTGGAGAGGAAGTCTGTGAATCTCCGTTTCAGTAAGTTAACCAACTACCACTCCCCAACATTCCTTTTCTATTCCAGCCAAGCGCCTGCTTAGCCATACTGCAATGAGTATCTTCTTTTTTGTTAGGATCCATTCTCTCTTTTTCTAACATAGCTTCCCAAAGAATAATTTGTTTTGCTTCCCCTTTTCTGACCCCTTCTCTTAAAATCTTGTTCCAAACACACTTCTAAGAAGTGCTCCTTGACTAATCCTCTGAGCATGTACATTAAAGTGCTTTGTTTATGTTTAATTATATTTGCTGCCTCACTTCCCTCTTAGAAATGCACTACAAGAAAAATGTGCATTCATTTGTAACTTACTACTCAATATGTTCTTAATATGTGTAAAAAATAATTCTAAGCTAGTAAGACAGTTTTGCCATTGGAAGAAAAAACTTAAAGCGCATAATACCCCATGCAGAAGGAGGAAGGGAAAGTGCAAGTTAAGGGGAGAAAGAAAAGAAAAATGTTTAGAAAAGAAATCTCTATTGCGATTAAAATAAACACAAAATTTTAAAAGGAATGTGTACTGTTAACCTGAAATTTTTAATAGATTTATTACAATATAATTATATTGGAGGTATACAGTAATTATTATTTAAAGAGGTACTGCTGAAGTTTATTATTAGATTATGAAATCATATGTCTACAGTTTGGGATGTAGAGTTTAAAAAAAAAAAAGATCCCAGCATATGAGAAATTCAAGAGCTCTGATCATTATAAAAGTAGATAGATCAGGTAGGTGACTCAGCTAATAACATCGGCAAGTCTGAAGGACCTGGGGACCCAGCTCTGAAACTTCCTGCCTTGTGGGCTCATCCAAAAAATATATATATATATATATTCAATTAATTACTATGAAATCTGTCTCCAAAGTGGTCAAGAAGATGACAGCATCAGTGAGGATACAAAGGATCCAGTTAGAAACATAAGAGTGAAATCTATAATGGATTTGTATTTCAAATGTGAGCCTGGCTATCACAGTATGTAACAAAGTGGGAAATGCTGCCATAGAAAAGAAAGGAGCTTGACAGTTAAATTTTTGTACTGGTTGGATAAGACTGGGGGGTAGAAAGAATGTTACTGACAGATCATGAGTCTGGGCCAATAGAGTCAAGCTTTAGACAAGGAACTGTTAAGACCGCATAAGGGAGACTCTTGAGAGTCCCTTGGACAGCAAGGAGATCAAACCAGTCAATCCCAAGGAAATCAGCCGCCAAATATTCATTGGAAGTATTGGAGCTTCTGGCCATCTGATGCAAAGAATCAATTCATTGGAAAAGACCCTGTTGCTGGGAAAGATTGAGGGCAAGAGCAGAAGGGGGTGGCTGAGGATGAGATGGTTGGATGGCATCACTGACTGAATGAACATGAGTTTGAGCAAACTCAGGGAGATGGTGAAGGACAGAGAAGCCTGGCGTGCTATAGTCCATCAGGTCACAAACTGTTGGACACAACTTACCGACTGACAACAACAAAGACATTAGGCCCTAGGCAAATAGTCTCTATTTCCTCATCTGTAAAACAAGAGACGTGAGCTAGCTCATCTTTAGTTCCTCATGAGCTCTTTTTGTTCTATGAGGGCACATATCAGAGCAATAGCTCCATGCAGTGAACTTTTACAGTGTGATGATCAAGTCTTCCTGCTCACCACACAATGGATTCTTATTTCTGGAGAGTAGATCGGAATGCTCCACCTTTCCTCAGCAAACTGGCAAAGGTGATAGCAAAGAATTATAACTGCCACCCCATCTATGGTAATACCAATAAGGAAAATTCAAGCCAATGAATTAAAGGAGCTAGTGGTGTCGTGATCAAAAAAGGCAGGGGAGTAGATCCCAAGAAACTGATTAGAGTCAGGCTGGGGGGGTGGGGCGCAGGAAGGGGAGGGGAGCATTTCCTCCGTGAATTGAACATGGCCGAGGGCTTGGGTCTCACCGTTGCAGGCTCAACCATGTACTCAGTCATTATAGAGAAAATGGATTTATAAATTAGGGGCAAACCTAGATTAACAAAACTTCCAAGATTTACAAATAGAAGCAGAAAGCTAACCGATTTCCAGTGAGATTGACAACTGGATATGCAACCAGCTATCCAAGCTTTGCAGTCTATATAGCCTCTCCATGTATCTAAGCTACATGAGAAGCCAAACTATAATCAGAAGGTGGATTAGAGGAATTCATAACGTGATTCAAATATTTAGTGCTGTCAGACTTTGCTTATCAGGGACAGACATCTGCCACCTGGAATGAAATGATGGGGTATGCACAAGGACATCTGCCCCATGGATAGACTTTAGGTGGGTCAAGGCTATGAGAGAAAACATAAACCTCTATATTCTTATCACAACTAGTATTGATGTTCTATAGATGTTAACATTTCACCAGGCAACAATCTGATCCTGCTAGCCTGGGAGCGATATTACCTCTTTAAAATGCTATTAGATATCTTTTCTTGACTCACAGTGCATACAGTCCAAAAAACTTAACTTACAGAATGGAATGTTATTTATCTTATTTCCAAAGGTTTTAAGGAAAGCCACGTGGTAACCTATACTAATTAAAAATAATATTATTACTACTTAACATTTAGTGAGAGCTATATGTCAGGCACTTTTCTAAATACTTAAATTATTAACTCATTTAATCTTCCCAATAATCCTATGAGGTAGTTATTATTATAGTACCTATTTTACAGACAAGGAAAGCTTAAGTAATTGCTCCAACAGTAAAGGTTGAGCTGAGAGTCAAACCTAGAAGATCCAGCTCCAGAACCCATGTTCTTAATCACTATGCTTTAATGCCTCTCAAAATAAAAACAATGTGGATGCACCATAAAGGCTGGAAAAATCAGTATCTATTTAGTACCAGTCCTATGGCTTTCCTGTATCCTGCTCAAATTAGTGTACCAATGGGCATCCTCTAGACTCCGGGAGCTAGGTAGGCTGGGTGGGCTAAAGTGGAGAACTTCAGTAGGTTCTAGACCCCAGAGTTTGCTATTCTCCCCACCCTCATTCCTTGTTATCCAGGACCTCTTAACAAATGTTAAGTCCTGAGATTACCTTACATTGGATGTCCTTGATTCTCAGGAATGGAATTAAGTAGAACTGCTTATATATGTGTGTGTGTGTGTGTGTGTGTGTGTGTACAATCTAATGATTTCAGTTCTGTGTATAAACCCAAAAGAATTGAAAACTGGGTCTCAAAAAAATATATATGATATGTATTCAAAGTACCATTATTCACATTAGTCAAAAGGTGGAAGTAGGACTTCCCTGGTGGTAAAGTGAATAAGAACTACTTGTCAATTCAGGGCATACAGGTTGGGTCCCTGGTCTAGGCAGATTCCACGTGCCTCGGAACAACTAAGCCCAGATGCCACAGTTACCGAAGCCCGTGTGCCTAGAGCCTGCACTCTACAACAAGAGAAGCCACCACGAGGAGCCCATGCACTGTGATGAAGGGTAGCTCCTGCTTGCTGCAAAGCAAGCAAGCCTGAGCGCAGCAACGAAGACCTGGTGCAACCAAAAATAAATACATAAATATTGTTTAAAAGGTGGAAGTAACCCAAGTGTCCACCAGCAGGTGAATGAATGAATTGTGGTGTACACGCATAATGTAATATTATTCAGCCTTAAAAAGGAAGGCTATTCTGACACATACTACAACATAAACATATCTTGAGGACATCAAGCTAAGTGAAATAAGCCCATCACAAAAAGAAAAATGCTGCATTATTCCAATTATGTGGCATACCTAGGGTCACCAAATTTACCACCTTAAAAAGTAAGAGGATGGTTGCCAGGGGCTAGAGAAAGGGTGGAATGAAGAAATATTGTTTAGAAGAGTCTCAGTTTTGCAAGATAAAAAGAGGTCTAGAGATGGATAGTAGTGATGGTTATATAGCAGTAGGAATGTACTTAATACTACTTTACGGTACAGTTGAAAATGGTTAAGATGGTACATTGTATGCTATATGTATTTTGCCACAATTTTTAAAAAATTAAGTGGAATTACTAATTGACACGTACTGCTCTCTCCATATACAAAAAAACAAAAAAGATCATCTTTTGTACTTGTACAGACTAAATATAAGGTAATAGTCTCTATGCCTAGTCTCAAAATACTGAGATAAGCTATTGAAGGCTCACAGGAATATCTGAAAACCAAATATCTTTCAAAAAATTCATTATAATAACAGGTTTTTTTAAAGTTCACAATTTGTAGTAGTTAATTTCAAGCTACTGTGTGGGTTTATTTAGACTCATGATACTTAAAACTATATCCTTATTTTTAGCACAAAAGTAAGTAGTAGCATTGAGAATTAAGACTTACTGAAAGTAGATAATTCCCATGCCTATCTGCCACTTGCTAGCTGAGCATATGGAGAAGGAAATGGCAACCCACTCCAGTGTTCTTGCCTGGAGAATCCCAGAAACTGAGGAACCTGGTGGGCCGCTGTCTATGGGGTCGCACAGAGTCGGACACGACCGAAGCGACTTAGCAGCAGCAGCAGCAGCAGCTGAGCATAACTGGCTGAGTTATGAAACCTCTCTGAGCCTTAAGTTTCTTCATCTATAATATGGGAACACTAACTCCTGGCCCTAGATTAAATAATATAAGTAAAGAGCTTATTGACCAGGTGTCTAAAACACAGTAAACACTCATTAAGTCATTGTTATTGTTCATAAAATATTAACACAGTAAGAATAGACAGTAGAAAGGGATAGAAATTGTAGAATCTTTCAAATTTTATCAGCCCTCCAAGTGTGAGATAACGACTTTCTATACGAAGTAAAGATATGTTACTAGAATTTGTGACAATCAGGTTTCAGAGGAAAAGAAAACTATGTTGGTTGATTTTAATATTTTGCTTAAATAGTTAATAGTAGCAATGAGAAAAGCAGTATATCTGTGGTCACGGAAGACATTAAAATAATTGTATGAAAATATTTCGTGGAACTTCTTGCCAATAAATTGCCAGTCTAGATGAAATGCATGATTTACTAAGAAAATAAAAACCAAACAAGTCAGTAACCACAGAACATAAAACTGGGCAAGCCCAGATAATTTTGCAAGCACATTCTACAACTTTCAAAGAAAAAAAACAGTATGGTAATTTTCTATTATTCAAACTATTCCAGAGCATAGAAAAAATGGTGAAATCTTCTCAAATCACCTTACAAAGCTAGACTAATCCTAATAGCAAAAGTGGATAAAGGTAACACAAAGAAATAAAACTGTGGACCAATCTTATACATAGAGACTCTGAAATCATGTTAAATATATATATATATATAAACAAACCAAATCTAACAAGTAATTAAAATAGTAATGAAATAGTTTATTCTTGAAATATATTAAGTTGGTGCAAACATAATGGCAGTTTCAGACCATGAATTTTAAATCATTATAACTTGGCTCAAACATATCATTATTAATCAAAATAGGAACCATTACAATCAATACATTTTTGCCAATGAGAAATAAATTTGCTTACTCCTGTAGCATAAAATCTGTGCTTCGGGATTTGATGAACTCTTAAAAAGCATTTTCTGCCTCCTGCTGGTTGGGGAAGCACTTTCCCTGCAAAGTTGGCAAGATGCTTGAAGAAGTGGTAATCTGTTGGCAAGAGGTCAGGTGACTATGGCGGGTGAGGCAAAACTTCGCAGCCCAACTTTTGAAGCACTGGCTGTGCACCATGTGTTTAGGCATTGTCACACAGAAGAACTGGGCCCTTTCTGTTGACTCGTGCCAGCTGCAGGCACTGCAGTTTTCGGTGCAACTCATCAATTTGCTGAGCATACTTTTCAAATGTAATGGTTTTGCCAGGATTCAGAAAGCTTTGGTGGATCAGACCAGCAGCAGACCACCAAATAGTGACCATTACATTTTTTGGCTACAAGTTTGGCTCTGGGAAGTGCTTTGGAGCTTCTTCTCAGTCCAACCACTGAGTCATTGCTGATTATCATATAAAATCCGCTTTTTGTCGCATGTCACAGTCTGATCAAGAAATGGTTTGCTGTTGTTGCGTAGAATAAGAGAAGACAACACTTCAAAATGATTTTTTTGACTTTCGGTCAGCTCATGAGGCACCTATTATCAAGCTTTTTCACCTTTCCAATTTGCTTCTAATGCCAAATGACTGTAGAATGATCAAGGTTCAGTTCTTTGGCAGCTTCTCAAGTAGTAGAAAGAGGATCAGCTTTGATATGCTCTCAGTTGGTTGCTGTCAACGTCTGATGGCCAGCCACTATGCTCATCTTCAAGGCTCTCATCTCCTTTGCAAACCTCCTTGACCCACCACTGCACTGTGCGTTCATAGCAGTTCATGGGCCAAACGCATTGTTGATGTTGCAAGTTGTCTCTGCTGCTTTACAACCCATTTTGAACTCAAATAAGAAAATGGCTCAAATTTGCTTTTTGTCTAACATCATTTCCATAGTCTAAAATAAATATAAAATAAACAGCAAGTAATAAGTCATTAGCAAAAAAACAGAGAGAAATGCACATTAAAATGATGTATAACATAATCACATTTATTTAGAATGTATTCTAATATCAAATGGCAAATTTCAACAATGCAAAAACTGCAATTACTTTTGCACCAACCTAATAGGAATGATTTAACACAGAAAAAATATAAATACAATTAATCATATTCATAAATTAAAAGAACAAAACCTATAAGATTTTATCATTAGATCCCTTGAAAAAGCATTTGATAATTTCAGCTGTGATTCCTAAAAATCATAAAGAAATGGAAAATAAAAACTGGTAAAATACCAAAGACATTTTCATTAAAAATAGAAACAAGCCTACTATTCAGTTTTTCAACACTGATTTTTGAAAGTCTAGCTAGTATAATAAGATAAGAAAAATCAAAGTAATACAAATATTGGAAAATAGGTAAATTATGATTACTTCAAATAATATGATTTATATTGTGACAATAAGTGTGGACTCAACAGTTAGCATTAATAAGAGACCCCAGTAATGGGAAGGAATATAGAATAAGTAAACTTTTAAACCCATGTGCATGCTCAGTCACTTCAGTTGTATCTGATTCTTTGCAACTCCATGGACTGTAGCCTGCCAGGCTCCTCTGTCCATGAGATTCCCCAGGCAAAAAACTGATAGCTTTCCTTTATATTATCATAAAGAGGTTAAAAAAAAAATGTTAACAGAAAGAGTCCCATTCACAAGGATGTTTAACAAAAAAGGTTTAATCTTTGATTTAGCACTAAACTTTTTGCCTGAGACAAGAGTACAGATTTTAAAATGTTTTTAATCTTTGAAGAATAAAAATCCTATCATAAAATAGTTCATCCTATCTACTCTACGTCACTGTGTAAACATAAGGTTATGTAAAGCTAAAATTAATCACAAAAACCTGAAGATTTGAAGGTTGGTATTTCAACACTGAACCAGCTCATTTGGATATTAAGCACAAGTGTTAAAACATAACATAATCTATAGATAACATGCTAAAAATCTTTTTACATTGTAATAATTATGCTGCTAGAGAACAGTGGTATTAAACTATCATTACCAGAACTGAAAATTATTTGGTTTCTATTTATAATGCTTTCAACATATTTGATTAACTTTGAATTCCCTTCCACTTCAAATAAAAAAATAGTGTACAGGATTCAATGTTTTAGTTTGTAAATTAATAAATATTGACAAATCTTGGGGGAAGAAGCACATAGTAGGCAAAGTACTTGGTTTAAAATATCTGAAAAGAGAGATCTGTTACTGGATAGTTTTATCAAAATCCTTTCTAACTGCAAGGAGATCCAACCAGTCCATTCTAAAGGAGATCAGCCCTGGGTGTTCTTTGGAAGGAATGATGCTAAAGCTGAAACTCCAGTACTTTGGCCACCTCATGCGAAGAGTTGACTCATTGGAAAAAACTCTGATGCTGGGAGGGATTGGGGGCAGGAGGAAAAGGAGAAAACAGAGGATGAGATGGCTGGATGGCATCACCGACTCGATGGACATGAGTTTGAGTGAACTCCAGGAGTTGGTGATGGACAGGGAGGCCTGGCGTGCTGCGATTCATGGGGTCGCAAAGAGTTGGACACGACTGAGCGACTGAACTGAACTAAACTAAAAACACCCTTCGTCACAGAAAATCAGAAAGAGATATATACTACCAATGCAGCATTAATCTTGGGGACATTCAGATTCAGTATTACTTTAGCATTGAACCAAACCAGGCTATGTGCACAATAAATAAAATGTCTTAAAACCATATGGATCCTTTATTTCAGGAATAAGCACTCACTTGAAAAGTTAAAGTAGGAAAAATAATATTACTTAAAATAAATTAAGTGCCACAATCAACAATAAAAATTTGGAATTTGCAAGAAAGTAGAATGTATTTTCCAATTAAAAGATTATTAAGGATTGGTTTCTTCACATACACTCAAATACACACAAAGAAATTTCTCTAAAGCTTTATATAGAGTTAACTATTAGCTAATGAAGGTGGGAAGATAATTAAAAATCTCAGCCTCTAAATATGATTCCAAAATTAACTTGTCAGATTAATTCATTGGATAGAAAGGTGTTGAGCACCCACTGTGGACTAGGTATTCATTATTGTGAGACAAAAAATACGCACTGGAAAAGGACATTTTAAACATAATTATATCTGAAATGTAATATGCATTATGTGACTGAGAACTAATTAATTATATTTAACACATTTAACACACAGAGCATAATTCAAAACAATTATACCCTTGAACAACTGGAGTTTTAAAATTCCCCTCACTATTCCCTTGAGTTGATTTCCACTCTGGTATTCTTTCCCAGTTCTAAAAAAGAGAATAAAGAAATTTCTTAAATAAGCCCTATTATTTAGAATAGAAATGGAAGAGAAGGGATGTATTAGTTCTTGAATTCTTGTTTCCATTTGCTCTCAAATGTGCTTCTAATGTTCAATTTTCTCTTCAAAGAAAATTGTGATTTACGAAAACAAAAAGTACAACCATCTTTAGCATTTAAACAAACATATTATTCAGTTCTTACTAAAGTCACCAAAGACTGAAACTCAGAAAAAACATTTAAAAAATCTTTATTCTAGGTTATGTAATGCCATTCACCATAGTAATGATCTGATACTTTGGTATAAGACTTTTTAAAATATATATTGCCAACAGGTAGAAAATTTTCCTTGGCTCTCTTAAGACAGCCCTTGAAGGAGTTTTTAGCAGTGTATTGGCTCATAACTTGAGTGGTGATTTAAATAAATGTCACTTCTATCACTTAATGATAATCTTATTGAGGGTAATTTAACTGGGAAAAGAAAATGCCATGTTGCTTCTTCCTCCCAAGAAAAAGGGGTGCATTTCATTCTGGAAGTATCTACCTACCATCTAACTGTCTACCTATCTCTACATACATATGTATATAGATACAAATTGATACAGATACAGCTATATATACACATATGTATATATGTCCAACAAAGGTTTGACTTTGAGATCTCTCTTCCTCTTCTAATTCATTATTCTGTGTGACCCTCAAACTGTACTGCCTTTCACATTTATTCATTCATCAATGAATAATTGAGTGTCTGAATGTTCTAAGTACCCTCTGCATGCTCAGTTTTAAGTCAGATGTAAAGGAAGATGCAATATGTATGTACAACTGAATCACTTTGCTGTACACCAGAAACTAACACAACACTGTAAATCAACTGTACTTCAATTCAAAAAGAAAAAAGAAATAAGACAGTCTCCGCCCTCCAGAATTTTTCTATGTCTTCCAGGGGCAATATATCACACAATATATCATTAAGCAATTTATAAGACTAGTGCCAAAATCAATGGTACAGATAACATGCAATTTGCACAGATGCAGACTTTTAGAGTTTCAAACAATTTCTTGTGTTTAACCCTCAGAACAATATTGTTAAGTACACATTATTAGCCCCATTTTAGCAATGAGGAACTTGACATTCAGAATTTTAAGTGGCCTGCTTCAATCAATAGGTTATGAGTGGCAGGAAGAATCAAGACTCAAGCCAAGGTTTTCTGATTCTAAGCCTAGTGCTATTTTCAATTACAGTACAGGAAACCAAGGATTGAGGCATTTAACAGGGCAGCAGCCAGCCTTCCGGTAAAGGTGGAATTAAACTAAACCTGATAAATATCCAAATTAATTTTACTTTGCAAATATTTGTGCTTCAGTGTTAGACACAGCACCCAACTACCATTTCCTCAAATTTAGTGCTTTAGTGCTCTTACCTGCTCAGGGAGAGCTTTGCTCGCAGAAACGGGGGTGTCAAATACAATAAAACGCTGGCCTAGGAGGATCATATAAATCTTAAGCCATAAAAATAAATCTTAAAGATCTGGTTTCAACTAATCCTTACACATTTTGTTTCGCCTCATAGCCAGAGTGTAACTCGCCCCTACCCTTTTCTAGCATTCTTACTCCAAATAACCACTTACTTTAAGATGTCAATGGCTGACCCTACCCCAAATTCCACAGGTTCATCCCAGTCCTGCCACCGGACCCTAAGCCCCTGCCCAGACACCTCCCGCTTCTCCCCAGTTTATGATACCTAGGGTCGAGTTCTGCAGGTACAGTCGCTTGCCATTACACAGCACTGACAGATAAGATGTGACCTTTCGACTCCGTCCTTGGGGACCTCAAGCTGGCCGCGCAGCGCAGTTCCACAGCCGAGAAAGGGGCTTCCCGGCTCGGGAACGAAGCCACGGGGAGTACACGGTCCGAAGCGAGGTCTCTGACAACTCGAACGATGCTGAGCGACTGGGCGTGCATCACTCCGCCCCATACTCCTGCCAACTGCAGGAGACTTGGTCCGGCAACCAATCCATCCCAGCTCACGGGTAAGTCCGTGCCAGCCGGACCTTAAGCGGGACCCCGATGACAGGCTGTTGACGGCGGCGGCAGCAGCAAAGCCAAGGCCACCTGCCCCCAGCGCCCATCGCCGCCAACCTAAGACCACCCCCCTAGACTGGACCGCAGAGAAGCGTTTCTATGGCAACCCCCTAATGATCACGTGACGGACCCGGAGGCCCAATCGCCTCTTACCTCTACCGGCGGCACCGCCTTGGGCCCTCCCTCCTGCCCCGCCCCCTCCCGCCCCCGCCTCTGTCGCCCCGCCCCGCCCCTTTCCTGCAGAGAGTCCGCACATGCGCGCCGCGTCCAGCGCGCTACCGCCCCGGCGCGCCCCGCTGTGGGGCGCGTGGGGGCGGCGTAGGAGGGTCGAGGAAGGCGCGAGCCTGAGAAGGAAGGAGCGCGGCCAGCGCGCAGGCCCAGAACCACCCGAGACGCTGCCGGCTACGCCTCTGAGCGGAAGAGGGAAGTGGAGGTGCCAGTCTGCGGCTTCCAGCTGGGGCTGGGCTTGCTAAGGTCGAGGCAGCGTCTAGAGGAGGCCTCGGCCGCCGGTCCGGAGCGGGGATGTCGAAGAACACGGTGTCGTCGGCCCGGTTCCGGAAGGTGGACGTGGATGAGTACGACGAGAACAAGTTCGTGGATGAGGAAGACGGGGGCGACGGGCAGGCTGGGCCCGACGAGGGCGAGGTGGACTCCTGCCTGCGGCAATATCCTTCAGTTCGCTGGCCTTCGCGCCCCACCCGAACCGGCCCCTCTTCCGGGACCCGGCTGCGGGCAGGGCGTGAGGGCGGGGACCCCCGCTTCCGTGGGCTCCCTGTCGTGAGTGGGCAGGAGGGCTCTTCTATTTCTCCCGAGACCCCCGGGTCCCGCCCTCGGAAACTTACCTTCCCAGCGCGCCGTCCACGCCCCCGATTCCTCAGGTTGCGCCGGGAGTTCTCGCCTCCCAGGCACCGGCGGGGACGGCCGCGCCCTCGCAGCTCTGGTGCTGGTCAGTCGGGGAGCTGCAGGGAGCTTAAGTGGTGCACTCAGATCGTATTTATCGGGTTTTCATTAGAAACCACGTCCGATCGGGAGGAGCGGGCATTTTTCTTCAGTGGTTTTCTTTTTATTGTGGTGGTGGTTTTGTTGTGGCAGCGTTATTTCACGCCGGGAGACATGGGGCGGCTTGCAGAATTGAGGCCCTTCTGTCTGTCTTTTTAAGCTTGTGGACGCCTTTTCTTTTCTTTTTTTTTTTAAGAGGAAGGGATTTGACAAAATACAGGTTGCACAGAGTTGGTTAACCAGGGGAAAGGGAACGACTACAAAACTGCCCAGAAAGAAGCTGGAAGCGTTTTACCTGCTAGACGGAAAATGCATGTAGAGAATCCCTGGAAATATTTTAAATAAACGCCAAAGAATAACATAGGAAAATGTGAATCATTTGTACAAAACCGAATCATTTTGTAATGCTGGAATCGTTTCCGTTAAGTTAAAATGTGGCTGTCAGTTCCTGGTTTGGGTTTTGCATATTTGAATATTCATAACTTTGAGGGAGTATTTGCATCAGATCTTTTTTCGGAAAAATGTAAATGTTGCAATAACCAAGGCTGTCGTTTTAGAGATTGTCAATTACTGAATTCACTCATTTCTAATTATTCTTGGGTGTATTCATAAGATTAGGAAGGCTCTTTAGACTTTCCTCATCAGTGGCCTATTAAATTAAATGGGGAAATACATGAGTGAAAATATTTGGTAGCAGCCACAGCTGGTCTTACAGGCACCTAAAATACAGCATTAAACATTTATCAACATACAGATGTTTCTTTGATTTCCGTTACTTTCACAATCAGCTGTTGCTGTTTTGCATTATTTAACATACTTAAGTGTTTGGGGTGGAGGGGAGCAGTCTCATAAGTGAGCCAATCTGCAAACGGCACGCTTCTCTAGAAGTCCATTAAGCCTGCCACCAACCATAGTTTTTTTAGTCAGACCTTTTTCTTTAGAACATAAGTGGTGAAGATTGTTCTGTGTAAAAACATTCTTCGTGATGCATAAATGATGTTTTGTGAGACTTTTTTTAGGTGCCGTGATGACTCTTCAGTGGTACTGCTGTATCCCTATGGTGGATCTGCTTTTAAATCAATTCATCTTGAAATATAAAGATACTGTCTCTTGTTTCAGCAAGAAGAGACAAGCCCTGATCAGGCACTACAAATGGAGGAACAAGTGAACTCTGTGAGGTTTTCCTTTTAGGGCAATGACTGAACATTCTGACAGTGTGATTGGCCTTCTGTTCCTCATTCTTGCTAACTCACTGGTGCTTTCAAAGTGAGACTAAATTTAATAGGTGTGGCCTAAAGCAGTTTGAATGACCTTTATGAAATATGAGAGAAAATATTAAAAAACAGAAAAATTAAGCTGCCACCTACAGGTCATGATTTTATCTCCTGTAATGCCTCTTATCATCAGTATTGAAAGATTGCTAGTGTATATCATTCAGATTGCTAGAGTAATCTGCCAGCACTTTTCTACCAGCATTTCAATTAATACAGAATATAATTCTAATCAAAGGATACGCAGACAGGCTGTTTCCTTTGGGGGCCTAAATACTTCTGATAGATATTTTAGAATTTTTTAAAATGTCACTCTGGATAGTGTTTGCACATGTGTTTTACTGGAAAATGAAAGGTTATTAAGGTGCTCAGTTAATAATTAGAGCCAAGGGTGAAACAGTTTTTGCCTTATTTTTTAAAAATTTAATGCTCTCTTTCATTTTCAGTATTTTATCTTTGATTGACATCCTTGAAACGAACATGTTGAATTTTCCAGTATTGAACGTAGCAACCATAGTAATTTTTCTTTCTATGCATAACACCAAATCTTAAGAGCCAGTGGTTCCTGGGAGTTCCAGTGCTTTCCTGAGGGCTGCCCTTTGCTGCTATCCCCTTAACCTCCATCACAGGAAACATGACAGCTGCCCTACAGGCAGCTCTGAAAAACCCCCCCATCAACACCAAGAGCCAGGCAGTGAAGGTGAGTCACAGACAACACGCGATCTCTGCTGGTGTCTCAGCCTTCTTACCAGAACCCTCCAGAGTGTCACACAGTCAACAAATGTCTTAACTGTTTGCCATCTTTGACATAGAAGAGCTTACAACTTTGATAGGTAGTTTGATAGGTGGAAAACCTATATAAGAAATTAGTGCTCCAACATTGAGTTGTGATAACGCTGCGTGGTAGGTAGACAAGTTCTAATGACCAAGACATCTGTGTGTTTTCAGAGGAGGCCCCTCAGGTCAAATTTAAGCAAAGGCTTGAAGAACAAGTGAAACTTTTACAAAATAAACACATGCTACTTGCTTTTGAAAGATTTTTTTAAAATTCTACCATTCTCATAGAATTAAATTCTAATATTTAATTCTGTTAAATATTATTGAAAACTCAGAAATGTGGGGGAATAAAAATAATTATAATCCCATACCTGTAGATAATCATTACTTTTTGTTGTTGCTATATGCTTAGAGTTTTTCTATGAGTTTTTCTTTTAATTAAAATGGATAAACTGCTTTTCATCTGTATAGCAGCATACATGAACAGCTTTACTTGGTAATAAGTTTATTTCTATAATATCTTTTTTAACATCTGTATTTTGATAATCCTGCAGTTTAGTTATATATAACCTTTCATCATATATTTATTGACTTTTTTTCCTGTCATAAATAGTACTGAAATGAACAATTCTTGGTAAAGTCTGAATTGTTTCCTTTGAATAAATTTCTGGAAGTGAATGGCTGGATTTTAGACTGCACATTTTTTTAAGGCTACATATGGTATTGCCATACTACCCTTCAGAAAAGTTGTAAAATTACATTGCCTCTTAACTGTCTTTCAGTAATTCTTAAGAACCTATCTACTTAATTGTTTAAAGCCCAGGTTAAATTTTAATGTTTAATTCTGTTAACTATTGTAGAAAACTCAGAAATATGGAGGAATAAAAATGTAGTCGTCCATAATCCCACACCCAGAGCATTGACCCCCCACTGTCCATAGCCATTCACACATCCTAGGAGCCCCAAGTATCTCCTTAGTTAAATACTAGTAAATAATAACTTAGGTAAATGCATAATTATTATCTAGGCAACATAATCTTTTATAAGAGGAAATACTTCTTTGGTTTTTAAAAGTGAGTAACGTCATTGAAATTTCAGTTTTACCACCTTCTGCTTTGTTGTGGGTGTTTTTTTTTAATCAGAGCGTGTGGGTGGGAGGTTATAGCTCTCCATACAAGGATATTTTTCTAAACGGATAATTGCAAAGTCTTTAAACTGAAGACAGCAACAGGTGGTAGAAGCATACTGTAAGATCATGACCAGCAGGAATGCAGAAGGTATCACTTTGTGTCGAATAGAAAGAGAAACATTGTTGAAAGGGGAAATTAAGTGTTCCCTGTACTTGGCTTGCTAAGTGAAAAGCAACTGCTGTTGGAGCAGTCATTCATCAAAGAAAAAGATCATTATAAATGAAGACCACTCTAATATCTATAGTCACTTGACTATAGATATGAAATGAAAAATAAGTTTTAGAAACTTAAATTTTTATTTATTAATAACATTTCTGAAGGATGCTTCAGGGTAGAACTATAATTCAGTTTCCTTCTTTTGGTCTGTTTTTTTTAAATCAAGAAGTGAAATGTATTGATTTAATACGTTGATAATTTGTTACATATATCTGTAAGTAAACCCTTTCAACTCTACCTTCAAATATGTCGAGACTCTGTCTGCTTCTGGCTGCCTCTGCTGCTGCCATGCCAGCCAAAGCCAGCCTGTCTTGGTGCAGGAACTTCCAAGCTGGCCTCCAGGCTTCTGTCTCCTGCTGCCCCTACCCTCCCCACTCCTGCTGCCCCAGGCTTATTTTCAATATGAAAGCCATCTGGTCCTGTTAAAATGTAAGTCAGATGACATCACTCTTCTTAGAAAGAAAGTGAAGTCGCTCAGTTCCTAGCCTACCAGGCTCCTCCCTCCATGGAATTCTCCAGGCAAGAGTACTGGAGTAGGTTGCCATTTCCTTCTCCAAGAGATCTTCCTGACCCAGGGATCAAACCCAGGTCTCCCACATTCCAGGAAGACGCTTTAACCTCTGAGCCACCAGGGAAGCCCAACAGCTTCTCATTTCTGTGACTGGAGGCCAGAGTTCTCCTAAGGGCCTACAGGGTTTACGCGTTCTGGCTTCCTACTGCCTCTCTGACTTCCTGCCCTGCACTCCACTCCAGCCCCCTTCATCTTCTTGCTGTCCCCTTGACCACACTGAACATGCTAACAGCAGTTACTCTTTTCTCTCTCTGAAATGTTTGCCTCAGATACACCCAGGGTGTCCTCTTCCTTTCTTCAGGTCTCTAACCAAATGTCACATTCACAGTGCAGCCTTTCAAAAAACTGGAACTCCCCAACACAAAAGTGAGACGGAACGATCTGTTATTTATTTACCCTCAGGATCGCGCGGGCAGCATTGTCTTGAAGGTGCTCATCTCTTTTAAAGCTAACGATATTGAAAAGGCAGTTCAATCCCTGGACAAGAATGGTGTGGATCTCCTAATGAAGTATATTTATAAAGGCTTCGAGAGCCCCTCTGACAATAGCAGTGCCGTGTTATTGCAGTGGCATGAAAAGGTAAGTCATGAATTATACAATCTGTATGACTGGTTCCTTTGTAATGGAAAAAACACTGACAACCTCTAGCCTCAATACCTGTTTTGACTCTTTGGTTATGCATTGGTTGTTACTACAAATAAATGCATGAAAATGAAAGTTTAGATTTATGCTTACTAGCCTTGGTCTTGAGATGCTGATTTGAATTCTTTAACAATTGCCAAAAGGTGGAAAACCCACGCACCCATGAACAGACGAACGTGCATGCATGCGTGTGCAGTCGCTCTGCTCATTCATGTCCGACTTTGCAACCCCATGAACTGTAGCCCACCAGGCTCCTCTCCATCAGATCTCTCAGGCAAGAATACTGGAGTGGGTTGCCATTTTCTCCTCCAGGGTATTAGCCCACATCTCCTGAATTGCAAGTGGATTCTTTACCACTGAGCCATCAGGGATGCCCAAACAGATGAACAGAATCTGACACAGACATACAAGGGAATAGTACTTAACCAGAAAATGTTTATCTACATGGTACAGCATGAATGAACCTTGAAAACATTATACAAAGTGAAATAAACCAGATACAAAAAGACACAAAATACTGTGATTCCACTTACATGAAATATCTAGAATAGGCAGGTTTATAGAGACAGAAAATGGATTAGAAATTACCAGTGCCTGGAGAGAAGGGAGACTGGAGAGTTATTGCTTAATGGGTACAGAGTTTCTGTTTGGAGAGATGGGAAAGTATTATAAATAGATAGTGATGATGGCTATACAATATTTGAATGTAATTAATGCCACTGAATTTTATATTTAAAGATGGCTAATGTGGCAAATTTTATGTTACATATTTTATCACAGTTCTAAAAAATGAAATCAGGAGTAGGATCAAGAATTCTTAATTTCTTTTTTTTCTGTTTTCATGCATTTTGCTTTGTAGTATAAGCAGATGCTGGTACACTATCCATCCCCCCAGCCTCTCCTCTCCCCAAAAAAATGGCTGTGGAGGATTTTTAGCTTTAGGTGAAAAATTGGCAAGGTAATTTTTAATACCCAGCTCTTACATTATATTGATAATATTTGAATAAAACCAACCACAGATAAGTGTATATTCTCTAACATCTTACAGTTACCAAAAACTCAGTTTTTCAGAAACTATTGTCTGGATATCTGAGTGGAAACACACTTACAATGTATGAAGAGGTAACAAAACTTACTGTTTAACCTGGATCAAGTCACTTCATTCTTCATACACTGTCAAATAAAAAGAGCTAACTTTTGTGGATAGGATTATTATTATAACTCTCACTTTTCCCAAGACAGCCCAAGTTTATGCCTGTTCCAACATAATTATGAATAGTTCCCTTTTACTCTACGGTGTATCAATTTGAAGAATAATTCATATAGTCACCCTG
Source organism: Oryx dammah (assembly GCF_014754425.2). NCBI lineage: Eukaryota > Metazoa > Chordata > Mammalia > Artiodactyla > Bovidae > Oryx > Oryx dammah. Next base: position 16,249,352 of record NW_024070205.1, read on the forward strand.
TTCATGGAGTACTTCCTATTCATCAGCCACTGTATCCTTTTTTTAATTGAGGTCTAATTGCTTTGTACAGCCACTACACTTTTAGTTTCTGTTTCATGTGATCCTTACAGCAACCCTATGAGATACGGAAACATCTTTATTGTCCTCAGTTTACCGATGAAAGAGCCAGCTTTGAAACCTATCATCCTAGTTTCAGTATAGTTTCAGGATCATACCAAACATTGACTGCGTACTTCTTGTATTCCAAGCACTTTGTAAATGTTAACTCAATTAACTAATCCTCATAAGAATACTATGGAGGAATGCTAATTACATCCCTTTTTTACATGGGGAACTGAGGCATGTGTTAAGCCTTCTTTTCTTCCTAACAGTCACCAGTTTTTCCCAGCCTTATCTCCTAAATACTTCTTAGATCATGCACTCAACCATCTCTAATGCAGCTGTTCTCAGCCTCTCTCACAGTTTGTTGCCAGGGTTTCCTAAAATGGTCTCTTGGCTATCAGTTTTTCCTCCCTCAAATCTGTTCTCCACCCAGTTGCCAGAATGATCTCTCTAGTGTCCAAATCTATCCTTGTAGGTCCCCTGCAGAACTGAGTCCAAATTCCCAGGTCTAGCCTCATCTTCCATGTTCTTCCCCACATGCTGTAGCAGTAAGCATAGTAATGTGTTATGGTAGCTGGACATACCATAATATTCCACACCTCTATAGCTTTGCTTATGATTTTCACTCTGCCCCTGAGCCTCCTAATCCTTTTATGTCAGTCTGTCACCTACTTATCCACTTAATGTGTCATTTTCTCGAGGAAGCTGTAAGCTCACCATTCCACTTTCCTCTGCACCCTCAGGGTGTGTATACGCCCCTCCTCTGTGCTTTCCTAGCACCCACAGCATAGCTCTAAATAGCCTGTGGATCTGTCTGTCTCTTCCCTGTCTCCATGTATTTGTTCACTTCTGTACCCCCAGCCTCTAGCGCAGTACCCAATACACACAGGTGTTTCAGTGAGTGTTTTTGAGCACAAGCAAACCAGAGCTTCAGATTCCTAATACTTAATCACAACTTCCGGTTTTTCCAGGTAATGTCAAAGTTCCTAAGTTCTTAGCTATTAAGTAGTATTTTCTTAGCTTGAGAAAAGAAAAATCTGACAAACTCTGAGTGCTTTACACTGGAGCTTAGTACGGTCGAACCCAGTTTGAATTTCTTCCTGGCACTGCTGAGAATAAGAGCAGCATGAAATGTCCTAAATTTAAATTCATGGTGAGATTGAAATTTATGGGCTTCCCTGGTGGCTCAGAGGTTAAAGCATCTGCCTGCAATGCTGGAGACCTGGGTTTGATCCCTGGGTCGGGAAGATCCCCTGGAGAAGGAAATGGCAACCCACTCCAGTACTCTTGCCTGGAGAATCCTATGGACGGAGGAGCCTGGTGGGCTACAGTCCACGGGGTCGCAAAGAGTCGGACACAACTGAGCGACTTCACTTTCACTTTCTATATTTAAATTTATACCCTAACCCCAGCCCTAACCTGTTTTTGGCAAGAACATCATGCTGCAGATCTCTAAGAACATACTGTTATTTGAGAACAACACACTAGAATGTCAACTAGCCTCTCAGTAGAATGTGAGTGCCTGAGAAGAGGCACTTGAAAGGATTTTTGGTTGTTGCTGTTACTGTGTCCCCAGTGCCATGAACAGTGCCTGGCCCATAATAGGTGCTCGAGATATACTTGTTAAAAAAACTAGCGAATCCAAAATCAGTTGCTGTGCATGCCCTTCCTTGAAAAATGTTTTACTTGGTGTGAGAACTGAGCCTTTACGATTCTGTCCATACTGACATTTTGGTTTGTGTTTAGGCGCTTGCTGCTGGAGGAGTGGGGTCCATTGTTCGAGTCTTGACTGCAAGGAAAACCGTGTAGTCTGGCGGGAACTGGATTTCTCCCATGGGGTGGGAGTTGCTGGCACCAAGACCAAAACAACCAAATGCCACCGCTGCCCCGCGGGTAGCATCTGTTCCTCTCAGCTTTGCCTTCTTGCTTCCTTTTCATATCTATACAGAAGAAAATTACATACATATCAGTTTTCCCTAAGTGAAAATTGGGATATGATAAAAGAAATATTTCAACAAGAGTGTGTCATGATCTCCGAATGATTTCCGTGACGTGGATACCAGTCTGTACATAGCATAATTCACACTCGACTTTAATTGTGCAATTGTTCCCCTATTGGCTGGGTTTTCCTTTGTTTGTTGTTTGTTTTTTGGGAGGGGTTTTTTGGCTTTGACTAATAGTGAGAAATTTGATCAGAATTGGAGGCCAGTTTCTTAACTCATTGCTAGCCAGGAAATGATCTCTATATATTTAAAAAAAATGTTTGAGAGACTGTCAGCTATTAACATTGCAAACTGGACCAAACTTCCCTTATTTAAACGAACTGTGTCTCTGGAACAGGCGGTGGCTGAACACCATGGCCAAGCCCAGCTCTGTCTCTGCTTCCCTCCAGATGTGCATTCAGGTCTGCTTTCTTCTCTCCGCATCCCGGAATCGTGGCCTCTAAGCTTGTGTGTGGCCACCCAGGGTACAGAGCAGCGAATCTTGTTCTACACAAATGCATCCATAAAATGCCAGAGCCTATTTGGCACAAGCATAAACTTTGTTTTCCAATAATATGACCCTATTTGGGGAAACTACTCCAAATCAGAAAAGACGTGGAAACTATGATGTAGTTCAAACTCTGGGCAGCCTCTGAATGAAGAGATATTTTCTTTAGACTTATAGTAGCTGCCTTCGACATCATGAGGTATATAACTAGTATTTAATATGTCCTATAAATGTCTTCTTCAGTGTTCTTCAGGGTAATTGGGACCTCAAAGGATTTGGTTCGGATCCAAATACATACACATTCTGTATTTCAGATCAGTGTTTTTTAAAAAAAGAAAATAACCACACATCGAAAAGTGTTTACTTTGTTGGACAAACCAAATGTGTTCTCAAAAAATGACCGGTGCTTATGAAAAATTATTATTATTCAGTAGCTCTAAAGCAAACCACCTGAATGCTTATGACCAAGCGGGAAATCAGAGTGTATCTAGTATTTACATCTGACACCAGTTTCATAATCACTGACCTGTGTGAAAACTGGTGCAGAAATTCTGTAAACTCTTTGCTGTTTTTGATACCTGCTTTTTGTTCTGTTTTGTAAAAATGATAATCTTCAGAAAATAAATTGTCAGTGTTGAATAATTTATTTTTGTCTTACTTTAATACTTATGAAGGCATAGTTAATGAAGAGGAAAGATTTCCTTTTTTACCACCAGGTTATTATACTCTTTGACAAGAACTAATTTTGCATAGAAGGTTTATATGACTACTTTATTCAAATATAAGATAGTAGAGAAGAGGAAAGAGTCATTAAATGTTAATAATGAAGTGATTATTAAAATCACTCACTCTGGAGTGATTCCATAGCTCTTTAGAAGCCTGATGAACACCACTCCCAGCTCCCAAGCTCTTTGTTACACCTCTCATCTACTATCCTTATCTACTCAAGGCATTCTCTCTTTTACCACTACACCTGACAAGATTCCTATGTGAAAGCTTTAGAAATTTACAAGCAGTTCAGAGGGCTGTGAGTAAGAGACACTAAACTATAGATAATACAGGTGGTCGAGTAGGTATAACAACCACATACAAACTTTAAATGAAAACAAGTGATATTGCAACAGTGGTGGTTTAGTTACTAAGTCGTGTCCGACTTGGGATCCCATGGACTTGGAACCTGCCAGGCTCCTCTGTCCATGGGATTCTCCAGGCAAGAATACTGGAGCGGGTTGCCATTTCCTTCTCTAGGGGATCTTCCCAATCTAGGAATCAGACCTAGTTCTGCCTTGTAGGCAGATTCTTTACCGACTGAGCTACAAGGGAAGCCCAAATGGCAATACTTTTTCATAAAATCCTTCTTAATACCTCTTCCGTGACTATAGTGGAGGAAATTCCGGAGTTCTATATTTTATAGTCATAAGAATGATTGTACTCAAAATTTGCCAACAGCTTTTCTCAGGAGAAACTATATCAAATAGAACAGCCTCAGTATGGAGTCAGAATGCATGCCAGCTAAAAACAAGTGGCTCGACGGATGCATCTCAGCTAAACATCAGCCCAAGTGATGCTGACCGTGACAGAGCACCATCATGAAAAGAGTGAGAGGAAGCATGAATTGTGGGAAAATAAATGCTAAGGGGCACTCTGAGCACCTATGCCCTTCTACTTCAATCCCGGTGGTTTTATTGTTTGTTTTTAACTATTTTTGTGTGTTTTGTCTTGGCCACTTTTAAGGGGGGGAAATGGCACACAGACCCTTTGCTGGGCTTCCCTGGTGGCTCAGTGGTAGAGAAGCGGCCAGTGCAGGAGACACAGGTTCAATCTGTGGGTCGGCAAGACGCCCTGAAGAAGGAAATGGCAACCTACTGCCATATTCTTGCCTGGAAAACTCCATGGACAGAAGAGCCTGGTGGGCTTCAGTCCATGGGGTCACAAGAGAGTCAGATGCAACTTAGGGACTAAACAACAACAAGCCTTTGTTAGTCGTTCAGTAACAGCACTGTTTAGGTAACAGTCACTTGATCGTAAGTATGATGATGTGTTAGAGAAATCCAGCAACACACAGGTGAAATCCATCTGGAGATGGGACAGATTAACTGAGTCTTTTTAAAGCATGTACCGTGTTCCCCGGGATCACAAAGTACATAGTGGAAGAGTAACGTCTGGATCTTGCTCACAAGTTGCTTTCAGCCTCATTGGGAAGTAAGATTTAAGCATTCTAAAGTTAATGTCATATAATGTAGTATTATGTCCCTTAACTGTTGATCCCGAGAAGGGCCAGCACCTGTCTTCCTGGGAGAACCAGCCAGGAAAACTGGCTGTCCCACTCCAAACAAAGACTAGAAGACACCAAAGCAGAATGGTCTTTGGGGCCCCTTCCCTCCAGCTCCAGGGGGTTTCCCTGATAGCTCAGTTGGTAAAGAATCCGCCTACAATGCAGGAGACCCTGGTTCGGCTCCTGGGTTGGGAAGATCCCCTGGAGAAGGGATAGGCTACCCACTCCAGTATTCTTGGGCTTCCCTTGTGGCTCAGCTGGTAAAAAAATCAGCCTTCAACGCAGGAGACCTGGGTTTGATCCCTGGGTTGGGAAGATTCCCTGGAGAAGGGAAAGGCTACCCACTGCAGTATTCTGGCCTGGGGAATTCCATGGATTGTACAGTCCATGGGGTCACAAAGAGTCGGACACTACTGAGCGACTTTCACTTCACTCCCTCCAGCAGGAGATGCTGTTCCCAACTTGTCATCCTTCTATTACTTAATGTCTGAACAAACTCTTTTGGGCCTGCTTCTTCCTCTAGAAGTAGGAAGTGTGCTTCTAGGCCAAAGCCTCCCAAAGAGTTGTCTGTTCATCCCTAGGAGTTCTGCAAATGAGTTCTTGGGCACCTGCCAGTTCTGAAGAAGATTTTAAAATGTGTCCCCAGGGACTTCCAGTTGTCCAGTGGCTAAGACAGCATGCTGCCAATGTGGGGGGGCCTGGTTCGATCCCTGGTCAGGAAGCTATATCCCACATGACATGACTGAGTTTGCTTGCCCCAACTACAAAGATCCCATGTGCAGTACCTACAAGATCCTGTATGCTGCAATGATGATCTAAGACATGGCACAGCCAAATAAAATTTTTTTTAATTTAGACAATTTTTTAAAAATTAGAAACTCTAATTAAAATTAAAAATGTGTCCTCGTTTCTTGGTGCTCCAGTTTTCTCACCTTTTAGAAAATGGGGCAATAATAATAGTGTTGTAGGAATTACAGAAAGCATTTAGTGCCTCTCACATGTTTGGTTGAACCATATGAAACTGCTATCTTTGTAAGAAAAGACAATGGAATAGTGGCAATTTCATAATTTTCAAGCCAATACTAAATGTTCAATAAGTGTTACTTTTAAAAATTTATTTAATTTGAATGTATTATTTGGTAATTTTTGTTTTGCTTTTAAATCTATGACAGGGGCTTTAAAGGAGCTTCATCCTAGTTTTCTATCTGTGTATATGTGAGTAGCAGTATAATTATTATAACAAGGATTAATTGGTTGACAGTGCAGGTAGGAGAGGTTCTGTCTGTGAGCCTTTTTCTCTTTAAAGGGGAAAGCATTTTTCAAATTTGAGAGATCCTACCCTAGACCTTTCCCAGTCTGCCTCATTTAATTCACCTGCCCTGTGTTTTCATCCTCACATCAGGATGCTGATCTTACTTTGGGGTCAGTTAGAAAATCTGACAAGCAAGCTGGGCTTTTGATTTCTCCTGATGGAACACGACACTGGGAAGACCTTTCACACCTTTGCAGACTGGGGAGCAGACAGCTCTGAACGAGCGTCTTGATCCAGGTGAGCACCCAGATACCTTGCTTGCTCACTAGGGGCTGATGGTGAGGATTTTACTAGCCAGCAGGCATCTGCCAAGTATGGCTGCAAGTGCTTTATGTGTCTTATTTCCTTTAGTCCTCACAAGAGCCCTGTGACATAGGCGGTGTGATCTGCCCATACTGCAGAGGAGGAAACTGAGGTACAGAGAGGTTAAGAAACCTGCCCATGGTCAATCAGCTGTCAGGAATTCTAACCTGGGCTGGCTCCAGAACCTGTGCCCTTGGCGACGGCACCCCAGTCTGTCCAGGCATTATCCGTTTGTCCTAGGTGACAGGTAGAGGGGCTGGGGTCTCCCTGGCTCTGCAGCAGGCTCCCAACACTCCTCACCCCGCCTGCTCTGTTGCCTGGTGCCCAGTCAGCCCTGTGTGCTGTGCCCACGTGGCTCCCTCTAGACGGGCCTCGTTTCCAGCCCCAGCGCCTCCGCCCCTCCTTGGGGTGACATTGTTTCTCCGACCTTTCTTAAAATAGTTAAAAAGCGTCTGTGAATTCTCCTGACTTGAATTGCCCCTTTGCCCTAGGGGTGAGCAAGCATTCTTTCCCCATTGAGTGCTCCTTGGAGAGCTGCCCACAGGCAGTGCTGGAGGACCAACTGAGAAGGATGGAGTTCCTTGGTTAGTTGATGGTTTTCTTCCGCTCTAATACCACTTTCCCAATTTTGAGAAGGCCTGCCTTCGTGAATGTGCTGGATTTCCTCTTTCTCTTTATTTTTTCCTTTCCATGAGTAGAATGACAGCATGTATTTTTGTTTATTAACCTAATCCTCTCAGAGAAAAGGCAAGAACATTATTAAGAATAGTAAAAGTGGTAGGGGTTTTATTACATTACTATGGCCAGAGGTGGCTGATCCAGGTTTCTAAGGAAGAACTCTCCTTAAGGAAAAGAATATATGAATTACAATCCTAAAATTGAAATAGGGTCTGGGCAGGGGCACAGGCTGTGGGGGACCCTGAGGCTTACCCTTCACTACATGATAAATTCACCTCTGGTTGTGACACTTGGGAATTTGAACATCTTTTGTTTTCTCCAATTCCTCTTATTTCTAGTGTCCTATTACTGGTACATAGTATTTGTAGATGCACTGAATCCTCCGTGTTGAGGGAGTAGCAAGATCAGGGTGGACTGGAATAAAGGGAGACAGATCAGTCTGAACTTGGCCTTGCACGGGCAGAAGGGGCAGGTCCAACTGAAATGGAAGGAGTAGAAAGATGAGAAAGTTGAAGTAGGTTTCATTGTTGCTGTTTTATGGGTTTAATGTTTTAACATAATGTTATAGACAGTGAAATTTATTTATTAAGAGGATTAAGTTTTGGTAAAATATCTTCATGAGGCATTCAAAAAAGTCACAAGCTTTTCAAAAAAAATTTTTGGCTGAAATAGATATTGATGGTTACTTGGCCTTACCCGCCCCCTTTATTTAAATTTAAATTATTTATTTATTCATTTTGGGCTCGCTGGGTCTTGATTGCTGTGTGCAGGCTTTCTCTAGTTGCAGCAAGCCGGGGCTACTCTCTGGTTGTGGTGGTTGGGCTTCCCATTGTGGTGGCTTCCCTTGTAGCAGAGCACTTGCTCTAGAGTGTGGGGTCAGTAGTTGTGGCGTGAGGTCTTAGTTGCCCCATCGTGTGTGAAAACATCCAGGAGCAGGGATCGAACCCGTGTCCCTGGCAGGGATCAAAGCCCGCCTCAATGGCAGGAAGATTCTTAACCACTGGACCACTAGGGGAGTCCCTCACCCCTTTTATAGTAGTAAAAGAATGGGAAATTTTATAAGAAAGACAGCATCTTAAGTTAACAGTAGAGAGTTTCACTTTAAAAAATGGAAATGAATAATTTTATCCTTTAAATATTTTTCATCATTTCTTAAAATGTTAAGTTCATTTCAAAGTAGTCTGAAACATTGAAACAACTTTAAAAGTCCTACCAAAAGGTCCTTGAGGCCCAGAGTTACACAAGTTTATGAACTATATGAAATATAATACAGATATAGCACAAATAGCAGGAAACCAAAGACGCAGTACTCCCAGCGTGTGGTAGTAATGGCTTTTAATTTCCAAAGCAAGATTCTCAGCGAGAGTAGCTGGTGCTGCAGTACTGAGCTCAGTCGCTGAGTCATGTCCAGCTCTTTGCATCCCCATGGTCTGTGACCATCCAGGCTTCTCTGTCCATGGAGGTTTCCAGGCAAGAGTGCTGAAGTGGGCTGCCATTTCCTTCTCCAGGGTCAGGAAGCTGGCCCAGGGATCGAACCTGCGTCTTCTGCAGTAGCAGGTGGATTCTTTTCCACTGAGCCACCTAGGAAGCCCATGGTAGTAGTTAGACTAAAACACAAAAGCCACCCTTTATTGAGTGCTGAGTATGTGTCAGCACCATCATATTTTATTTTCAGAACTGAAGCTTGAGAATAGATAAAAGACACACGGTTTGTAGGAACCGGATTCCTACTCAGATCTGCCTGACTCCCAAGTCATACCCCACTTCTTACACAGCTCCAATGCTTGGGGAATGCAGATGTTTCCAGGACAGAGAAACTTTCTCTGGACATCTCAAATCTTAATACTTGAGGGTTACTGTTGAGAGACAAAACCTCCTCAGGAGCCCTTTAAAGATGCGGAAGTTAACAAGCATAGAAATCAGAAGAGAGATTTGAAGAAGTGCTGCAGTGCTGGAGGCATACTCAGCAGCAGACAAAGCATGGCATTGCTATTTTTTCATTGTGAGTTTTACTTGCCTTTTGATGATTTCTAAAGTATGAGGCAGAGGCCAATTCCCATAACATATGTAACTCCTCTAGAAAAGAGAAAAGTGACTGAGAGTTGGGGTCCTCAAAGTGTATAGTTTCTCTTACGTCTTGCTTTTCACCCAGTATTTTTTTAGTTGGAGTATAGTTGAGAGTTGGACTATAAAGAAAGCTGAGTGCCAAAGAATTGATGCTTTTGAACTGTGGTGTTGGAGAAGACTCCTGAGAGTCCCTTGGACTGCAAGGTGATCAAACCAATCAATCCTAAAGGAAATCAGTCCTAAATATTCATTGGAAGGACTGATGCTGAAGCTTAAACTCCAATACTTTGGCCGCCTGATGTGAAGAACTGACTCACTGGAAAAGACCCTGATGCTGGAAAAGACTGAGAACAGGAGGAGAAGGGGATGACAGAGGATGAAATGGTTGGATGGCATCACTGACTCCATGAACATGAGTTTGAGCAAACTCCGGGAGTTGGTGATGGACAGGGAAGCCTGGAGTGCTGCAGTCCATGGGGTTGCAAAGAGTCAGACATGGCTGAGCAACTGAACTGAACTGAACTGATAGTCGCTTTACAATATTATGATAGTTTTGCTGTACAAGGAAGTGAATCAGCTATATGAATACATATATCTCCTTCCTCTTGAACCTCCCTCAAACCCCCACCACCCTCCTCCTCTGGGTCACCTCAGAGATCAATCTGAGCTCCCTGTACTACACAGCAGCTTCCCACTAGATTCCTGTTTTCCATGTTTTCATAGACGATGTCTTTTTTTTAAATTTGGCTACGTTGGTTCTTAGTTGTGGTGATGTGGGATCTTAGTTTCCCAACCAGGGATTGAACCTAGGTCCCCTGCGTTGGAAGCACAGAGTCTTAGCCACTGGACCACCAGGGAAATCCCTAGATGATGTCTTTTAACTAATAAACTTCTATTTTCATTCATTTCATCATAATTCCATTTAGCAAGAACCAGAGCTACAATTCCCATTTCATTAGTCAAGTTAAACAGAGTATTGGTCATAAACTAAAAATTATTTATTTGCTTAATTGATCCATGTTGTCCACCTTCAATATAATCATGTGGTGTTCCATTTTGGAAGTACCCTGAATTGCAAGCTTATTTCTGTCTACACTTCTGGGGTGCCCTCACAATTCCAGTTTTAAGATTGAAGATTAGAGTTTTTATATGGGAATCCTGGGGAATGGGAAATTCCTGAGATAACTCTGGGCTTGAGGAAGTTGGGATCATAATCACAGGCTGCATGGATAAGGAACCCAGCCACCATTCACCAGGCACTCAGCCGATAACAAACGTTTGACTGGGCTCCTCGTCCATGGTGCCATCACATGTCTGCCAGCGTTGCACAGCACCGTCTCACACCAGCTGGGTTTGGGCGGGTTTGGGCGGGTTTGGGTAAGTTCTGACCCGCTGTGATTGGCCTCCACTCTTCCCACTTCTTGTTTACCTTTGCACTGTGTCCTTTCCTCTCCCTAATTCTTTGCTCTCTATTTCCTTCTTCTCTTTCTCCAGTCCCTGCATCTACCGCCTTCCTCCATTTTCTCCTCTCTCTCTTAGTTTATCTGATGCCCGTGCTCTCAGAATCATTTCTAATAATTAAATATGCGGTTCTCAGGCACATTAAGTAATGCCCTCCCACAATTCCCCAAATGGCTCCGAATACTTGAAATGCTTCTTTCTAAACTGCAAAAATGCTGATTTTTATTTCTATAGATTGCTTTGGCCAGCAACTGAGCAAATAACCCAAAATCTAAGACTAAGTTTTAATTACATTATTTTCTCTTTATATTTATGAATAACTTCGACTTACAGACAAAAGAAAGTACAAAAGCACACCAAAGTGATTGGGAATGGGAAGGTAAGCCCAATTATAAAACAAACTGAATGGGCTCAGAACATCTTAGAAACGGGGTGCTCTAAACAAGGCTTCTTTCATTCATATTCCTGCCGTGGATCTTTGCCCTACCCCTTCTCTGCCTAGTCGAACGTCATTGGCAGAATACATGAAAACTGCTATGTTAAAATGTTCTGTGAGCTAAAATGCAGGTGCCTCATATCAGCCAGTCAAGCTACAGAAACCTGGGACACAAAGAACTACAGCATAACATCTGCCTCAAGGTGGCGCTATATCCCTACAGTGATGAACCGCAAGCCCCGCAGGACACACAGTTCATTCTTATTTCCATTTTCCTTCACCACTTATGTTACTTGGACTTTTAAAGACAATAAACATCAATTATCTATGCTTGCATCTTTTTTGCTACGAGACAGTAGCCTAAAGGCTGGATACATGAAATACAAATTGAATGGTATATGACTCACCTGAATTTCACAGGCCAGCATTCTAAGACTTGCATATTTCCTAGCCCAGCATTTGGCTAATGTTCTCCGGGACACCCTCTTGACCTTCCTACTAGACTCTATGGTCTTCTTAGAGTCTTAGTAGTCACGTCTCCCTCATTCTCTATAATCCCTTGACATATTTGATACTCAGCAGGTGTCTATCAGTTGTATAATGCTGGTTGAGCCAAATCATTTGACTAAGATATCCCCAAGTTCTGTAGATGGGTCCTAGGATGCCTGAACAGGAGAACATATTAGAAGAAAAAATTTGAGAGCTATGCAAAGAATAAATTCCTCCTAGGTTCAAATAGCCTCGATCCAATTGAGACAGAATTCCAGCTCACATGTCAGTGTCATCGAGGGAATTCTCATGGAACAGCTCCGTTATTCTGGCATCACTGTCTAAGATACGATGAAACCGTATGCATGAACTTATATCACCTTTCCTGACTCTGTTTATATCTACGATTTTCTTTATTCTCTGCTGTCTTTTTAAATATATTTATTTTTTAATTGAAGGATAATTGCTTTATAATATTTTGTTGGTTTCTGCCATATATCAACATGAATTAGCCATAGGTATACATATGTCTCCTCCCTCTTGAACCTCCCTCCCACCTCCCACCTTACCCCATGCCCTCTAGGTTGTCACAGAACCCCAGTTTGAGATCTCTGAATCATACAGCAAATTCCCACGGGCTCTCTATTTTACATATGGTAGTGTATATATTTCCATGCTACTTTCTCCATTCTATACCTAGGATTATCTAGACATGTTAGCTCTTAGGGGTCATGCTGTAAATGGACAATGCTACTGAATAACACCATGCCTTCTTTTGTTTATCCAAAAATTGAATCAAGACTCCAGAAGTACCTATTAATAAGATTTTCTTCTATTTGGTGGCTGAGTTAAAAGTCAGTGTATTTTGTCATTTTTTTCATTTTAACTTTTTACTTATTTTCAAATAAGTAGTTTGTATGATTCGATATCCAAAAGACAAAAAAAAAAAAAAAGATGTACTATGGTTATTTTCCCTTCCCACGCTAGTTCCCCTTTTAACAATCAACTAATAGTACTCAGTTCTTGGGCATCCTTACAGAGATAGTGTACGCATTTATAAGCAAATACCCATATATGTCCCCCCTTGTTTATATAAATACTAGCATCCTATAAGGGCTTCCCTGATGGTTCCCATGGTAAAGCATCTGCCCGCAATGCGGGAGACCCGGGTTCGATTCCTGGGTCAGGAAAGTCCCCTGGAGAAGGATATGGCAATCCACTCCAGCACTCTTGCCTGGAAAATCCCATGGACGGAGGAGCCTGATAGGCTACAGTCCATGGGGTCGCAAAGAGTCGGACACAACTGAGCGACTTCATTTCACTTCACTTCACTTCATCCTATAAACAATGTTCTGCACCTTGATTTTTTGTTAAGTATGTCTGCGTGTGCTTAGTCACTCAGTTGTGCCACTTTGTGACCTCATGGACTGTAACCCGCCATGCTTCTCTACCCATGGAGAAACACTCCATGGCTTGACATTCCCTTTGCCAAGGGATCTTCCTGACCCAGGGAGCGAACCTGGGTCTTCTGCTCTGCAAGAGGATTCTTTACTCTCTGAGCCACCAGGGAAGCCCTTTTGGCAATAATTTGGGAATTGTTTTGGCAATAATTTCCTGTCAATATGGAAAGAACTTCCTTAATCTCTTTTATAACTGACTGCATCATATTCTATTGCATAAATAAAGGTACTGTAAGTGATCTAAACATTTCCTTTCTGATTTAGGTGGTTTCTGGACTTCCCTGGTGGCTCAGACGGTAAAACATCTGCCTACAATGCAGAAGACCTGGGTTCAATCCCTGGGTCGGGAAGATCCTCTGGAAAAGGAAATGACAACCTACTCCAGTACTCTTCTCTGTCCATGGGGCCGCAAAGAGTCGGACACGACTGAGCGACTTCACTCACTCACTCACTGATCTTTTGAATTTGTAAATGACATTATGATGAATTAATGATATACAACACTGCATAAACCATTTTATGTATGTTCAACCCTATTTATAAACAAGTTTTTAAGTGAAATTTTAGATCAAAGTGTTATATATATAATTTTGATAGAGTGCTTTCCTTAGAACATCAGTTACACTTCCTCTGGTGATGTAGGACAATGTTTATCCCCTCTCTCCCATCTTCCCTGTGTGTCTATAAATCAAACATTTATATCTTTGCAAATCTGATAGGTTAAAAAATGGTAGTGTATATTTTCATTTCTTTTCATGTGAATAAGGTTGAGCATCTTTTCGTATGTTTAAGAGCCAGTTGTATTTTCTTTTCTGTATTTCTATACTTCCTTTGCCCAATTGATGGCTTTTTTTTTTTCTTGTTGATTTGTATGAGCTCTTTTTCTCATAGCTATGTAAGCCTTTTATTTGTCATAGAAATGTCAAATATTTTCTCACAGTTTGTCTTTTGACTTTTTGATGGTTTTTACTATGACTAAAAAAGTTATTTCCTTTTTCTGTAATTGAGTTTATTAATCTTTCATAGCTTTTAGCACTCAAGTGATATTTAGAAAAGTTTTCCTAGCTTCAAAATTAAAAAATTAATTTTCTTAAAGTTTCCTCTATTGTTTTTATGATCTTACATTTTAGACTTTTTAAAACATTGATTTTTTTTTTCCTTCTTAATAATTGCAGATTTAAGAATCCCAGTGACTAGCTTGTCCTCAGGCAGAAGTCCCACAGGGCTCCTAATTGACTAGCTTGCTTGTCTTTTTCATAATTTAAGGGTATTTTTCTTAAGATGGACAGCTAACACTACCCAAAGTATTTCACACATTAAGCTACAATTTCCCTGTCATTTAATCAAATATCTGTATGCCAGGGGCTATTTGGTATATGTAAGATTCAATACTTTTCAGGTCCTAGATTCTAGAGAATAGACACATCAGCAACAACTATAATTCCATAGGAAGCAAGCTAGAATAGAGAAAGGAGTAAAGATAACTATCAGATGAGGAGCAATACCTCTCCAAGACTGAATGTTAGAGGAAAACTGTGAGAATATAACAATTCCACTGGGTCTTGAAGGCTTTAAGAGTTTACCAAGACGTTCCTGGTGGTTCAGTGGTTAAGAATCCACCTGCCAATGCAGGGGAAACAGGTTCCATTTCTGGTCTAGGAAGATCCCACGTGCCACAAGGCCACTAGACCCACGCATCACAGCTACTGAGCCCGAGATGGGCCGCAACTACGGAAGCCCACCATGCTCAGAGCTTGTGCCCCACAAGAGAAACCACCACAATAGAAGCCCGCACTGTAGCTAGAGAGTAGCCCACACACAGCAAGGAAGACCCAGCACAGACAAAAATGAGTAAATAAATAAAATAAATTCTTTTTAAAAAAGAGTTTTCCAGATAGACAAGAGCAGCAAGGGGATACCAGGCTGAGGGAACAGCATAGTATCAGAAATCACAGTGTCTCAGAATTCTGTTCATTATCAGTATTAAAACAAGTAAATTAACTGATACCATGATTCCGCTATGTGATTAAACACTGGTTCCAAATTTCCTTAGTCCTCAGATAAAAAGAAGATATCCTTGACTTGAGCTTCCCAGGAGGCATTAGTGGTAAAGAGTCCTCCTGCCAATGCATGAGACACAGGAGATGTGCGTTCGATCCCCAGGTCGGGAAGATCCCCTGGAGGAAGAAATGGCAACCCACTCCAGTATTCTTCCCTGGTGAATCCCAGGGACAGAGGAGCCTGACAGGCTACAGTCCATGAGGTCACAAAGGGTCAGACATGATTTAACAGCTAAACACCACCACCACCACCACACCACTTGAGTTATTTGGTCCCGGCCTTCATCTACAGCCCCATCTTCAACTAAAAATGGGGATGTCTCGTATCACAACTCCAGGGAACTCCATTCATGCCACACAGTCCCGTTCTAACGTGCACCACTCGTGGGAAATTGGTGTAAATGGTGCTACCGGATGCTGTGCTAGAAAAAGTTGGCTAAAGTTCTGTTTAACGTTATGCGCCTACCACCTAAACCTGATACTTACATTTCTCTGCTGGTCTACTCCATTCTTAATTTTATTACCAACCAGTTTCCTCATCTTTACCAGTCACAAGGCAGAATGTGTCCAGCAGAAGGCTGTGAGTTTTCCATCCTGAAGCTCAGGTGCCCAGACCAAAACTGACTTCTCTTCCTCAGTTCAACTTCCAACGTGCCAGGGAAGGATTCCAATTGGCCCAGTTTGAGTTTAGAACCAACCTCTGGACCAATCAGCTGTGAGGAATAGGCTGGATCACATTTTGCTAAAATGCATACTATCCTTGCAACTCCGTGGATGGAGCATAAAGGAAGAAAACTTCTCAGAAACAGGGGATTCTCATTTTAGAAAATAAAAATGTTTCATGAATAGATTATTCTATGGCAGAGTCCATGGATTATTTATTTTTGGTCATTTTATAAAACTTGTATATAACTAGGGTCCCTTATATATGTTATTGAAGGACCAGGCACCTTTTGTTAAATGCTAAATGCATGAGTATTGATATTATCGTCTTCATTTTAATGAAGTTAGCTTGGAGAATCATACTGCTTAGAGAAACATATACATTATAGTGATGACCTGGAATCTGGTAAGTGTCTGGTTATAAACAAAACTTTTTCCACTACATGAAGGACTTCAAATGGAAGTGCAGGTAATTTCGTGGAATAAAACAAGCTTTCATTTTGAAATAAACAGACCCCACAAGCTATGTGATCTCTGTCAAGTTGCTCAACCTTTCCGAGCCTGTGTATTCATCTGTAAGGTAAATACAATGTCATCTGCAGCATGAAGTTGTCATGGGCATAAATCAATAAGGAGTGTCAAATGTCCAAGACATCTATTCGACTTTCAAGAAATGTAGTTATATTTCCTTTCTGTACTAATCAATTGATTGATCTCAGTCTTTGCTGGAGTTATTTCTCAATTTTCCAGCTCTCTTACATGTCTGTAGGTCATCCCATTTGGTCCTACCATTGCTGATTTTTAACATGATAGACTCTGAGAAGCCAAAAATTATGTCTATATAATATTATGACATTAAATATTATGTCTGTATATGTTACTCTTTCTAGAGAATATTGAGGAAAAAACCGATTGTGCTTGGGAATTGTAAACATGTTATTTGATGGTAACAGTACTTGGATTTCCTGATGGCTCAGATGGTGAAGAATCCATCTGCAATTCAGGAGACCTGGGTTTGATCCCTGTGTTGGGAAGAGCCCCTGGAGAAGGGAATGGCTTACCCACTCCAGTATTCTTGCCTAGAGAATTCCATGGACAGAGGAGCCTGGTGGGCTATAGTCCATGGGGTTGCAAAGAGTCATACACGACTGAGCAACTAACACATTAAATACCTGGATTACCGAAACAATCTTCTCACTGATGTCACAGATGCCTTTCAATCTGTTCCCTTCACAGTCAGATTTAAATCAAAGATCCTAAAATCAAAATCATATTTTATTTCTCTACTTCTTAAAAGGCTTTCCATTGGTTTTCTATAAACCCAAACTCCTTAACGTGGCCACAAAACTCTGCGTGGATTGGCCTCTGTCCTTGAGCCTCACTGCTGTCCTCAATCTCTGAGCTGCAGCCACAGGGCCTTTGCGTCTGCTACTCCTTCTGCCTGGAACGCTCTTCTCCTCCCCTTCCCATTGACCTAACTAACTCCTCCTTCAGTTTAGTTCCTCAGGCAAACTTTTCCTAATTCCACCTGGTCTGAATTAGGTTCCCTTCAAAGCCTTGCGTAGCTATAGCCCTTTTCTTGTACAGCACTTTGCCCTATTCTAATTTATATTTACCTAAGATTATTTGGTAATCTTTGTCACTACTAAATGGTCCACTTCATGAAAACAGTCGTGTCTGTTTTTGCTCATATTTCTCCCCTGTCTAGCACAGTTACTCAATATATAGCAGAAGTGCAGAAAATGTTGGTTAAATAAATGAATGTTATACAATAAAACAGACGACTCATTGGAAAAGTCCCCGATGCTAGGAAAGATTGAGGGCAGAAGGAGAAGAGGGCGCCAGAGGATGAGATAGCTGGACACCATCACCGACACAGTGAATATGAACTTGGCAAACGCCAGGAGATGGGGAGAGACAGGGAGGCCCAACACGCCACCGCACATGGAGCCGCAAAGAGTTGGACATGACTGGGCGACTGAAGAACAGCAGCAGCAAACAATAAAAATGACCAAAGAATGTATTAGCTACTTAACTGCCACATAGCAAATTAAAACACAGTAGCTTAAAACAATAATCATGAAAAAATTTTTCCAGTATGGTTTATTACAGTATACTGAATATAGTTCCCTGTGTTATACAGTAGAGCCTAATTTTATACACAGTAGTGTGCATATGTTAATCCCAAACTCCTTATTTATCCCACCCCCTTCCCTTTCTCCTTTGGTAACCACAGGTTTGTTTTCTATGTGAGTCTGTTTCTGCTTCATAAATAGGTTCATTTGTATCATATTTTAGATTCTACATAAAAGTAATATCATATGGTATTTGTTGTTCTCTGTCCAACTTGCTTCACTGAGTATGATCATCTCCAGCTGCACCCATGCTGCTGCAAATGGCATTATTCCATGCTTTTTTAGTACTTCATTGCATACCTGCATACATGTGCCACACCTTCTTTCTCCATTCATCTGTTAATAGACATTTAGGTGGTCTCCATGTCTTGTCTATTGTGAATGTGCTGCCATGAACATAGGGGTACACATATCTTTTTGAATTAAAGTTCTGTCTGGATATATGCCCAGGAGTGGAGTTGCTGGATCATATGGTAATTCTATTTTTCAGTTTTCTGAGGAACCTCCGCGCTGTTCCCAGAGTGGCTGCACAAACCTACATTCCCACCAACATTATAGGAAGGTTCCTTTTCTCCACATCCTCTCCAGCATTTGTTATTTGTAACTTTTTAATGTTGATCGTTCTGACTGGAGTGTGGTGGTACCTCATTGTCTTTTGATTTACATTTCTCTGATAATTAACAACATTGAGCATCTTTTCATGTGCCTATTTGGCCATCTGTATGTCTTCTTTGGAGAAATGTCTATTCGGGTGTTCTAGACTTGGCCATCTTTTAATATCAGCCCACACAGATCGACCTCATCCTGTTCACAGATACCATAATTTATCTAAACATCACTCTATTGGTGGTTGCTTAGCTTTAAAAAAAATCTTATACTTACTATGGGGCTTTCCTGGTAGCTCAGTTGGTAAAGAATCTGCCTATAATGTAGGAGACCCCAGTTCAATTCCTGGGTCAGGAAGATCCACTGGAAAAGGGATAGGCTACCCACTTCAGTATTCTTGGGCTTCCCTGGTGGCTCAGCTGGTAAAGAATCCACCTGCAATGCGGGAGACCTGGGTTCGATCCCTGGGTTGGGAAGATCCCTTGGAAAAGGGAATGGCTACCCACTCTAGTATTCTGGGCTGGAGAATTCCATGAACTGTATAGTCCATGGGGTCACAAAGAGTCGGACTCAATGGAGCAACTTTCACTTTCACATACTTATTATAAACATTGCTGCACTGTCTATATGTGCTGTGGCAGGGCAGCGGGCGGTGTATATTTGCATACTTGCACATTTCAACAGAACCGGTTTCTAGAAGTGGGATGCTGAATCAAAGTGTATTACAAGATGTTCAGAAAGTTTGTACCAATTTCAAACTTTCCAAAGCTGGCAGTGAGCATTATTCAGAGTGAAGTCTCTGGACAAATTGGTCTATTGACTTTTGAAGGGACCCAAGACCCTATTAATGGTGGGAACATCTGAGAGCAGGAAGAAAATTTGTCAACAATCATGGTTGAAATTAAAAAAAAAAAAAAAAAAACCACTTCAGATCTATTCTCAGCTGAGTCTTGTTCTGATTCTGCTTTGTGGCTCCATGCTAGTGCTTGATCAGGAAATGCAGCTCTGTGGCCTGCACCCACAGCTCAGCCCAAACTGCAGCAGAGTGAACCTGAGATGCTCCCACAAGATACAGCTCCTCATCTGGGGCATGACATTCATGTGACTGATGAGTCTACAATAGATCCACTGATACTCCCATCTGGGACTTTGCAGAGGTCAGATGGTGACAAGTTCCTTCCCCAGCAGGCAGAGGGGACCCTGCAGGGCCTCTGAGCGGGGAAGTTTCCTTGGTGGAGCCTTTCTGCCCCAGCAATCTGAGTTGGGGTGGAAGGAACAAAAGAACTCTGAAGCCAGAAACCCCTATCAGCAGCCAGCACCCAAAGTCAGACCATTTTGTGCACAAATCCATGCTGTATTTGTCCCAGTTGCCAGACTACACTCACCATCTCTTATAAAAAGGGAGCACTCTGGTGATGACACACAGGTAATTACCGAGGTGTATACTGAATGTGTCGGAGAAGGCAATGGCACCCCACTCCAGTACTCTTGCCTGGAAAATCCCATGGACAGAGGAGCCTGGAAGGCTGCAGTCCATGGGGTCGCTGAGGGTTGGACACGACTGAGCGACTTCACTTTCACTTTTCACTTTCACGCATTGGAGAAGGAAATGGCAACCCACTCCAGTGTTCTTGCCTGGATAGTTGCGGCTCAGCTCTCGTCCTCTGGAAATTTTCATCCAGAATGTCACCTCAGATAACGAATGGGAAAACAGAAGGCACTGGATTTCCCTTCTAGCCTTGCCAAGGCAGATATGGTTCCCAGGCTCCTGTGCCCAGGCCTGCCAGACCAAATTAGGAAAAGAGAACCGTATGACAAAGAGGCTCATTCCACAGCCGTTTTTACTTCCTCATTTCTGAATGTGACTCTAGGGACTCCCAGGAACTGACTGAGGGAGAGAGCATTCAGGTCATTGAGAACTGCCTGTTGGCCGGCTATGGGTCAAGCAAAAAGAAATACTATGAACAAGGGCTTCCACAGCCTGGATCCACCCCTGGACACCTGGTCCCCTCCCCGCCTCACACCCTTGCCTAACAATGCCCTCCAGTCGAGTGGAAACATCCCCCTGGTTCACCCTTGACATGGGAGCTTTGGTTCTAAGAGCTAAACTGGAGGACCAACCGTCAAAGGTAACAGATGGGCTTTTATTCAAGTTTACAGGGAGCAAATAAACCTAAGATTCTAGGGTTTCATCTCCCTAGATGAGCGTTCAGTCAACGGAAGCATGGAGTAATCAGCTGAAGTGCAGAAACCCCACCTCTGGTGCTTACATGGAAATCATTTCTGAAGTTAGAACAATCATGATAATCATCAAACACACGCTCAAGGTTTTGCAAACTGGACCCAGAAGAATCATTTGTGGTCTAGACAGGGGTCATTTCTCATGTTCTAAGAAGTAGAGAATGTCTTATCGAAAGCCAGGTGGCTGAAAGCCAGCCAGAAGAGAAGAAATCCCTTTGGTCCATGGAAGATGGCACATCGGAACAACCAACCGGCTGAAACACTTGAATTTTGGAGGAAAGCAGAATCCATCTGAATACATTTGTTCAGAGTCCTAAGACTACACAGAGGACGTTTTCATTTGGGAATGTGTCCCGTCTATACTTCGTGGAGAGTATTTTCAAAGGAACGGGAGTTGTTCCTGTGGCAACCCACTCCAGTGTTCTTGCCTGGAGAATCCCAGGGACGGCGGAGCCTGATGGGCTGCCGCCTATGGGGTCGCACAAAGTCGGACACGACTGAAGCGACTTAGCAGCAATCACGTGTAGAGTGTTTTGTTTTATTTTTTAACTGGAGTATAATTACTTTACAATGCTGTGTTAGTTTCTGCTGTACAAAGAAGTCAGTCAGCCATCTGTATACATATATCCCCTCCCTCCTGGGCCTCCCTCCACCCCCACCACCCCACCCCTCGAGGTGATTGCGGAGCTCCTAGCTGAGCTCCCTGAGCTACACAGCAGGCTCCCGCTGGCTCTCTGTTTTACGCACGGTAGTGGATACACGCCAGTGCTACTCTTGGAGTTCGTCCCACCCTGGGTAAGGATCTTGAGACAACCTTTGCTTAAGAGGGCACTGGAATATGCAAACTGGGGCTTCCTCATTATTTAAGGACTTCCCTAAGCTTGATCTCAACCTTGGATTTCAATTCTCCATTTCTGTTTCTCAGTTAAAGCAACAAGTATAAAGATAGATAAGAAAATGATGGCAGTGTAGTTGAGCGGTTTTACAGCTAAGTCAGGGGTATTAGTATTGTCACATTTCGCCTAAACAAAATGAAAGTGAATTGCTGGACCTTGAAATGCTAAATTTAAAACATGAACATTTGACTTAAAAACATAACCAACAGCCAATTTGTTAATAATTTATCTAGAACTGAGCAAAAGAATCTGATTTTTAAAGCTAACTTCATGGTCAACTGAACACATTTTTTTATACCTGCAGAACAGTATCTTAAAAAAAAAAAAAAAGGCCTCTGATAAAGGATCCTTCCTGTTTATCACCTGCTCTCTGCTTTCCCTCAGGGCTGGTAAGCAGGGGCCCTGCTGAGTTTCAGGTCCTCCAGCTGGTACCCAGGTTGCTATGGAGATCCTAGAATTCAAAGAGAGAGGTTGTCTGAGGAGTCCCTGCTTGGGGCATGGAAACAGCTCAGTGGGAGCTTCAGCAGATGACACAGATTTTTCCAGAGTTAAAATAAAAGCCCAAGGGAGCAAGGATTCACCTGCTTCTTTTCCAGGCAGAGAAAATCTACTCATTTAAGAGCTTGTCTCCATTTGACTTTGGCAAATGACCTCAGCTTCCTTTGTGGCTCAGAGAGCAGAGAATCCACCTGTAATATAGGAGACCCAGGTTTGACTCCTGGGTCGGGAAGATCCCCTGGAGAGGGAAATGGCAACCCAGTCCAGTATTCTTGCCTGGGAAATCCCTTGGACAGAGGAGCCTGGAGGGCTACAGTCCACGAGGTCACAAGAGTCGGACACGACTGAAGCGACCGAACAACAGCGTCCAGAATAGGTGAGATGCTCTGTGGTGGGCATTTCTCTTTCCCTCCTTTTTCTTTCTTTCCTTGGCTGTGTCGGGTACTAGCTGCAGCACGTGGGATCTTTGTTGTGGCATAAAGGATTCTCTCTAGTTGTGGCAGGGAGACTCCAGAGCGCACTGGCTCAGTAGTTGTAGTGCCCAGGCTGAGCTGCCTCTGCGACATGTGGAATCTTAGCTCCCTAACCAGGGATCGAACCCAGATCGCCTGCATTGGCAGGTGGATTCTTAACCACTGGACCACCAGTGGTTAAGAATCCTAGGTGAGACAAGTGGAATGAGCATAAATTGCCTTTGAAGTCAGACAGACCTGGGTTTTAATCCTGGTCATTGATGAGCTCTGTAATCCTGAACAAATTACTGAAGCTAAGACTCAGCTTCTTTTACCTACAATGGGTTTTGGTGAGGAGTGAATGAAATGATGCAAGCCAAGGGCTTGAACCTGATCGGCATACAGTAAGAGCTCAATAGAGAGTGACTGTTAGATTATCACCAGCATTAATTGCCAGAACCCCTCCTACCCCTGAAGGATTTCAGTCTCTGCAACTACAGCAATTAGATGCCTATTTGTCCTCAGGGGGAAGCTGGCAAATATGGATTCGGACTCCTCTTTGGGGATCCACAGTGGCAAATAGGCAGTCACACTGGGAAGGAGAGGTGGTAGAAGGGACTAGGTGGGTCCTGCTCATTTCTGACAAAGATCTGAGAATGGTATACTCTCCGTGGGTCACTGGACTCAGCCCTCTCTTTCCTGATTTTCTTGCTGTCATTACCCCTCCTCCACATCCACACTGCTTGAGAAGCCTGGCTCCTCAGACTCTGTCCAGAGGGGAGGAGGTGCATGTGAGAAAGGTCTGTCTCAGACCAAGACGCCCCCACCCACCCTCCGGGGCAGGTGAGCTCTGGAGAAGTCAGAATTCTGACTGCTTGTCACTAAGCCCTTCTTTGCAACCCTGGGTGTTTTCTTGGCCTGTTTGGTGCAATTGTAGAAATGGGCTGGGGTTTCTTTAGCCTAATTTAGCTGCTCAGTTCTGTTCAGGAGGAAGGCAGCTAGAGCTTATGCAGCAAGGAGAAGAAGGAAAAAAAAAAACCAAACATTTCATCAGGGGAGAGGTGTTACTACAGACTGAGCAGGGTTTCAGAAAGACTCTTGTATCTGGTGGGGCTCACAAGCCCTAGGGCAAGGGGGTATGGGCTGAAGTCCCAGGGCAGTGCTACTCCTCCCACATGTTCAGAGCCTCGAGCCCATGTGTGTAAAAGCTTCCTGGAGATCCAGTGGTTAGGACTCCGTGCTTCCATGGTAAGGGGCACGGGTTTGATCCTTGGTAGAGGAACTAGGATAACCCCTGCATGCTATGAGGCACGGCCTTAGCCCCTTGCCTCCCCTCGTCTCCTCACAACCTGACTTCTGCCTCCCTGTGCAAGGCCCCAGCTCTGCCAATGCCCTCACCTCGGCCCTCAGCCCCCTTCACCACCTCCTTGAAGGTTTTCACCTCCTGACTGCATCACTCAGACTCTTCCCTGTCTCCCTGAACACTGGCTCACTGGACACTCCATTGATTCCACTTGTCTCACCTAGGAATTCTCTAAAGCTCGGCCCTCATTTTCTTAAGCCGTATCAGCCCATCTCAGATTTATGCTTTGCAGAGACAGTGTGGCCAGAAGCACACTCACTCTGAGAGTTATTTGCATAAACCTGTGGGAGCGGATGAATTACCTCTCTGTCTCCTCCACTTCCTGTGGCAGCCACTGTGACACCAGCTTCCCAATCAGGCTGGCTGAAAACCCCGGGGACAGCTTGATCTTGGATTCCTCCTCCTCTTTGTCTCCATGTGCAGAACCAAATTGTCTTTGGCATTTATTCCCTCCCTTCCTCTTCTTGCAGCTGCTTTAGCATTGCTCTTTCTTGCCTGAGATATTACAGTAGCCTCTTTTTCTCATTTTTATTTTACACTGGAATATAGTTGATACACAATGTTGTTAGTTTCAGGTGTACAGCACAAAGTGATTCAGTTACACATATACATATATCTATTCTTTTTCAAATACAATAGCTCCTTGATGTTTTGTTGCCCAGAGAAGAACCACTTCTCCAGACTTCAAAACTCCTTATTCCCCCATCTTCCTTCCAGGATTTTGTGTCCCAATAGACAGAGATGGAAGGAGAAAGCAAGAGAGGGTCTGGAAGGACAGTGGCTGCAAGAAATAGATGTCTCACCTACAGTTTGTAGGCAGACAGTGGAAAGAGGGAGAGAACGAAGGATGAAAACTCTGTTCAGTGGAAAATTATAACATTCTAAAGCAGGAAGTCCACCGTTTTGTATAAAAGGGGACTTTCTCAGGCTTTGATGACACTGGACAGAGTGTCATGAATTTTATGCCTTTGATTGTACCTTGGCATCATAAAGCGTTCTGCAAAGCTTTCGTGTGCTAGGAATTTCTAAGGAGGAAACAGCTACAGAGCTGAGAGACGGGGCAAACTAGAAACTGAGAGAAAACCGCTTCGAGTTGGGACAGAGTGGGACTGGGTGTCCAAGGGTCTGGCTAAGGAGGTGGTGCCAGCATGCTGCGAGGCTTTTGCTCACAGCAGCCTGGAGTGGGAGGTGGGAATGTCACAACAGGGGGATCGGCACCTCACGAAGCAACAAAGATTGTTCGTTTACTTTTCTGTCATGAATCCGGAAATCCGAAAGCATCCCCCGCCTATGAGTAGCCGTGTGCCACTTTTATATGAAATTTCATTTCAGTCTCTAAGCCATTGTGCTTAGAACCATTTTGCAGATGTGGAAACTGAGACTCTTGAGAATTGGCATGACTTACGAAGGCTGGCTTAGGTAGTACAAGACAGAGCTGGGATTTGAATCCAGGATTTCTGACCTCACAATGAGTTCTTGGTGAAAACCCAGGATGAGAGAGGGCCAGCCGTGCTTAAGAGCTTCCATAGAACTTAGGGGTGTGGCTAGGACAGAAGTCACTGAGGCACCTTCAACCCTGGCTCTGAACAGCTCAGGTCCCCTGGGAAACCTAGGGGAACGTAGAGCGGCTCCCAAAGACTCGCCCCTGGAGGAATGCTTGGGAATGTGCTCAGAAGTCTGTTACAGATAGTAGACTAAGACAGAAAGCGTTACCCAGGCCACAGCGAAGCTGCCAGGTTTTATACTCTGTAAAAGCCCTAGTGGGGTGGGCTTACCCCAATAACTTTCAGGAGCTGCAGAGGCTCATCTGTAAGAGGGAGCAGGCCATGGTTGACTGACAGCATGTACGGAACTGATTACAGAATTCACAGGGCCTTCTGCAAAGTGAAAATGTGTCCTCTTGTTCACTAAGCACTAAGCGCTCCAAGGTGGTGACAGCGGAGAATTGAAGCAAGCGTGGGGACCTTATAAGCCTGGGGCTCTGAGCGACTGCACAGGTCATACATCCTATTATACTTTGTACATGGCTTCACTTCTCACTGCCCTGATCAATGTCTGTGTAGAGGAGTATTCAGAGGGAGACATGCAATGCAGAACAGGGATTCTGCAGTCTCCTTCTTTCCCAAATTCACTCAAACTAGCTGAATTATAATAGCCTCTGTTGATCAAGCAGGCACTGTGGTCCAAGCCCTTGACTGTGCTATCTTTCCTCCCCCACAACACACTTTTCCACCCAAGAAAAGGGAGGCTGTGAGAGGCTGTAAGACCCACAGCCAGCTGGAGGAAAGTCAAGGTTCGAACCCGGGTCTCTGGATTCCAGAGCTCTCCCCACTCCTGTGTGTTGCCTCTGCCTTTGAAGCTAGCAAGAAATGGAGACTTGAGGGGCTTCTGGTCAAGAAAGCTGATAGTTCCACTTGAGGTCAGTGTTTGTCAGATTCCAGCTCTTTATATATCACTTCCATAATTGTTAGCCATATTTTCATTTATCTATGCTGTTATTAATGGCATTTTTCTTTCATTAATTCACTTAAAAAAAAAAAAAACCCGCCTCATTATAAAATGTAACTGTGAAATTGTGGTTTGGTATGCTAGCTATACTTTTTCCCTAATAGACATTAAAATAAACAAACTCTCTGTCCCATCTATTCTACTTCTATAAATATGTCCTTATATGTGCACAGATGTGTGCAATGACACACACAGTACACAAGAACATTCGTTGCAACATTGTCATGAGAGGACGTAATTATAAACAACCTGACCATCCGTCCTTCAGTGGGAAACTGGTTTGAAGATGGACAACTACACAGTCATAAAAGAGGAAGGAAGTGCTCTATGTCCTGATAAGGAAAAATAGCCCTTAATATTAGTTAAGAGAAAAGAGCAAGGTGCAGAACTGTGTATCAAGTGGTATGTGCACAAAAGAGGAGTGGCCGAGAGGTTAATACCCTGGACAAGGGCACGGCAGTCCCCTCCAGTATTCTTGCCTGGAGAATCTCATGGACAAAGGAGCCTGGTGGGCTATGAATGGTCCATAGAGACACAGCATCAGACATGAATGAAGCAATTTAGTACACGTGAATGCATCCAGGGGTTTACATTTGTATATACTTAAAATCTCTTTTGAGAGAATGCTGATAAGTTAGCACAAGTGGTTCCTGGTGGGTGGGAAGTGTTTGGCAGTGATCAGAATAATTTTTCATATTTGTTCATTTTGAACCACGTGAGCATGTTACTTGTCCAAAAGTTTTAGTGAATTAAAATAATACAATAATTATGATGATAGAACTGTTTGTCTACATACTGCCTAAAATCATCGCATGAGCCATGGATGGTATGCATGTGTCCTTACTCAGGGAATGTGGCTCTGATGGGTTTGACTCACACGAATGGACTGGTGGCCTTGGTAGACCTGTGTCAAGCAGGTGAACTCCTGGACAGGTGTGTCAACCTGAATACTGAGAAGGACACAGAAGCAGCCCATCATTAAGCCAGGTTCTTGAGTCACTAGCTGCTGATCAAGTCCCTGTTGCTGACTGCTCTGAAGCCTAGGAAAGAAGCTAAGCCTGGAGAAGAGGGATTGTGTCCCTTGTGAACAAAATATGAGCTGTGTCTGCTGTGGCTGTTGAAATGTGATCAGGTGGGGAAAAGGACTGAATGAAATGGGGGGCATTCTAACAGTGTCTTCTTATCTGAGCCAAGCGTTCTGGGGAAAGATGTGAACACCAGACAGGTCAGAATGGGAGCGCTTCTGATGAAAGACAGGCACTGTGGATAGCAGAGGATGTGTACAAGCATCTTCCGAGTTAGGGAGCTGGCGCCCATCTCCTGCACTGGTCAACAGAGAGATCATGCGGGTTTCTGTGTGGGTGGTTGAGTCAAGAGCCAACTGACACAAGAGTTGGTTGCACTTCTGTTAGTTTAGATTGCATTAGCTGTTTTGGCAACTATGTGATTCTGTTGACTCATGTTGAGTGTGCAGTCAACTCAAATGGTTAGACGTCTTCAAATACATCCTTCTTAAAGAGCAGTTGCCTTCCTATATTGGGGCAATTGAATCTTCAGCTGTAGGAGTAAATCTTTACACATCTCCCGTTAAATTAAAACTTGGAGTTTTGTGATTCAGTATGAGTCAGGCAATATTTGAATTCTGATTCTGTTGTTCTACATGTTGATAGTCTCTCCAAGCTTTTGAGTCACTTGTAAATCTGATCCAAGTTGTTTATTAAAAGGTTAAAAGCACAAATTGACATTGATGCCTCAAGAAGATTCTAGGGACATAATATTAGGCCAACTAAATCATCTAAATTACTGTGTCTAGGGAATATCTTGGCCAAATACCCTTTTATATTTGCAAATGCATCATCCTGGTTCACCTATCAGGAAAACCTTCTCAAAAAAAGGGAAAGAATTTGCTTTGGCCCAACTTGTTCTTAGTAAACTCATTCTAGTTTCTAAAATTCCAATTCCCCTTTGTTTCTAAGTGCCTTTGTTTAATAATCTATATTTTAGAATTCTTTCCAGGGATCAACTGGTAAGTCTTCAATGTCATTTTAAGAATTTATGACTTTTAGACACCTAGAATCACATTTACCCATCCATCCTGGCTTTCTAGCATTGATCCCAATCTTCATGGTGCTTCAACTGACAAGGTTTTAGGGATCATACAAATGAAATCTTTCTGTTCCTAGAATTCAGTGAATCTGGATTAGATGACTGGAGTTTCCTTAGACCAGCTGTCAGCTTCCTCACCATCCTCTGTCTGGGTCTTCATTCCCTGTATGACTCAGGAACAAAGTCGGAGCTGAGTAGCTCTGCTTTCTTGCCAACATCTGTTGATCTGACATCATCTGCACCAAGCAGTGAGCCTCTATGTTCGTCCTCTGACACTAAGGAGCTCTTTGTGTCATCCTTAGTACTTTTTGCAGCTTCAGCTCACTCTGGGCTTCAGCTTTCCCTGTACACCTTCTTTGATCTCTGCCAGCATTTCGATTTCTCATTGGTCAGGAACCACGTCATCTATCATTTGTGTGTCTGACTGCTGGAAATAATTCCCTGTGGGATCCCAGTGCCTCTCCAGTTCCTTCATCTTTGGGATCTCTGTGTTCCAGGTGGTTGTGTTGATTTCTGAGAATCTCCCATCCCTCTATAGCAATCTGTCATTTTAGAGTCTTGGGCGAGGGGCAAACATCTATTTTGCATTTTTTTTAATTAGCCAAGACTCTTTATCATTTTTCAATTTTTTAAAGAAAATTATGGCCTGATTGTGCATGCTCAGCTATGTCTGACTCTTTGCAACCACATGGACTATAACCCGCCAGACTCCTCTGTCCAGAGGATTTCCCAGGCAAGAATAATGGAGTGGGTTGCCATTTCCTTCTCCAGGGGTTCTTCCCAACCCAGGGATCAAACCTCTGCCTACTGTATGGACATGCAGATTCTTTACCGCTGAACCACCAGGGAAGCCCAGGTACCTTGTATATAAAAGTTCAAAGATGGCAATGATCCTCATGTCTAGTGTGCTTAATATGAGGATGCTTTAAAAGAATAGCTTATGCATGTCCTCATCTGGATAAGATGGATATGTGTAACCAACCAAACTAAATAATTACAGTGACTTTATAAGCATCTTCCACAGCATTGATATTTAGCAGATGTTTTGAGAATCGATTATGTGATAGGCACAAAAGATAACACTGGAAAACTCATATGTAGGTCCTGTACTTCTGGAGCTTACAGCCTAGCTGGGAAACAGCCACTTAA
This sequence comes from Oryx dammah, assembly GCF_014754425.2. Classification (NCBI taxonomy): domain Eukaryota; kingdom Metazoa; phylum Chordata; class Mammalia; order Artiodactyla; family Bovidae; genus Oryx; species Oryx dammah. The sequence continues at coordinate 16,279,102 of NW_024070205.1, forward strand.
ACAAGTAATTACTATCATGTGTGGTTGAACACATGGTTGGGGAAGTAGAGAGGCTGCTATCAGAGCATAGGGCAGGAATAATGACCCAGCTGGTGAGTCAGGGAAAGAGAAGACTGGAACTCTATAGTGATGGTAGGCAGAATCCTAAGATGCCCCCCAATCCTAAGATGCCCGTGTGTAATCCCATTCCACTGTGTGGGCGGGGACTGAGACTTGCTTCTCACCCACAGACTATAGCAAAGGTGAAGGGGCTTTGCAGAAGTAATCAAGGACCCTAAACAGCTGACTTTAATCAAAAGAGAGATTCTCCTAGGTGGGCCTAACCTAGTCAAGCAGGCCCTTTAAAAAAAGGGCTCTAGGCTCAGAGACTCAGTGACGTAGAGACACTCTCTCCGTTGCTGGTCTTGAAGAACTTCAGTTCAGTTGCCCAATTGTGTCTGACTCTTTGCAACCCCATGAATCGCAGCACACCAGGCCTCCCTGTCCATCACCAACTGCCAGAATCTACCCAAACCCATGCCCATTGAGTCAGTGATACCCTCTAACCATCTCATCCTCTGTCATCCCCTTCTCCTCCTGCCCTCAATCTTTCCCAGCATCAGGGTCTTTTCAAATGAGTCAGCTCTTCGCATCAGGTGGCCAAAGTATTGGAGTTTCAGCTTCAGGATCAGTCCTTCCAATGAACACCCAGGACTGATCTCCTTTAGGATGGACTGGTTGGATCTCCTTGCAGTCCAAGGGACTCTCAAGAGTCTTCTCCAGCACCACAGTTCAAAAGCATCAGTTCTTTATCTCTCAGTTTTCTTTATAGTCCAACTCTCACATCCATACATGACCACTGGAAAAACTATAGCCTGGACTAGATGGACCTTTGTTGGCAAAGTAATGTCTCTGCTTTTGAATATGCTGTCTAGGTTGGTCATAACTTTCCTTCCAAGGAGTAAGCGTCTATTAATTTCATGGCTGCAATCACCATCTGCAGTGATTTTGGAGCCCAGAAAAATAAAGTCAGCCACTGTTTCCCCATCTATTTCCCATGAAGTGATGGGACCAGATACCATGATCTTAGTTTTCTGAATGTTGAGCTTTAAGCCAACATTCTTCACTCTCCTCTTTCACTTTCATCAAGAGGCTCTTTAGTTCTTCTTCACTTTCTGCCATAAGGGTTGCTGATGCTGCTGCTGCTAAGTCACCTCAGTTGTGTCCGACTCTGTGTGACCCCACAGACGGCAGCCCACCAGGCTCTCCCATTCCTGTGATCCTAAATTTCTACCGCTGCAAGGAAGTGAATTCTGCCAACAATATGAGGGGGCTTAGGAGCAGAAGCCCAGTCAAGCTTTCAGGTGAATGCAGCCTGGCCCACACTTTGATCTCAGCCTGGTGGAACCCGAACAGAGGACCAGCTGGGCCTTGCCCGGACACTTGCCCCATGAAAACTGTGAGAGTGAATGTGTATTATTGTAAGTCACTAAGTTTGTGATGACTTTTTATGCAGAAATAAACTACTAACCTGGTAGGCTAGACAGGACTAACTTATGACATCTTCCTGGAGAAGGAAGGCTTTTAGCATTGAGAGGTTTCAAGCAGCCTTGCTGACTAAGGAGACCCACACTGAGTTTTCTGTGTCCTCCCTGTGAAATTCAGGCCAAGTTCACACGTAATAAATGAGGTCTCCCTGCCAACCTCCAGAGGCTTCCCTGTCTCGTACTCAATGTCAGTGTCTGCTGATGTTAGATTTAAGGATACAGGATGTACACACTCTCCCTACTATTGTAAATGTACCACATTGTATGCAAATAAGGGTGATAATGACAAACGCCATAAAACTATTTTTTCAAGTAGGGTTCCAGTTTCTTCATTTTGGTGTGTTTAACCAGTCAGTGGTCTACAGAACACCTGCTATGTGCCTAGAGTGTGAAAGAATGAGGGGAAACTGAGACCTGTTTTCACCCTTTGGGGAGTTTGAGAGAGAAGCTGCCAAAAGTTAGAAGAAGTTGAAGAATGATGCAATGCTAAGGTCTAAAAGTGGGCATACGTGCACGCTCAGTCATGTCCAGCTCTTTGCGACCCATGGACTGTAGCCTGTCAGGCTCCTCTGTCCGTGGGGTTTCCGGGCAAGAATACCGGAGTGGGTAGGGAGGAGAAGGTGATTGCTGACTGCCAAGGAATAATGAGAACAATGAGTTTAATTTCAGGGGTCCCTCTCTCCAAAAAAGGAAAGCCTTAGGAATATTCTTAGCTTCCCATTGAATGAGTGCATCCAACAGGAGTTTATGATCTGTGAGCAAAGCAGATGCAAGCCTTGCTTATACAGAACTTTGAAATAATTTTGCAAACATTGAGCTAAAACTGTGAGATTCAACCAGTGTCTTAATTTATTCAATTAGAGTTTTCTGAACACCGACTATATCAAGTGCTGTGCCAAGAATCGAAAATATAGTGGTATGTCTGTCAGAATGTTTTAAATGAAAAATAACAGAAGATACTATTCAAATAGCTTAAACAATGAACAGATTTATCTCACCAACAAAGAAATTCTGAGAAAACTAGTTCCAAGATGGGTTAATTTAGGAGCTCATCAACATAATTAAGGATCCAGGTTTTAAGTTTTTCATTCACTTTTCCTTAAAACAATGGCTTGTTCTTAGCTGGCTTTCCTCATGGTCACAGGATAGTTGCCACTGTTCCAGGCGCAGCTTCATAATACTGTCTAGGGGAAAAATAAGGACTGTGTCTTGTTTCTTCCCATGTGTCTTTTTTTTTAATCAGCAGGGAAAAAATCTTGCCCAGAAATCCTCAGCAGCCTTCTCATAAGGTCTTATTAACTAGAATTCTATCTCACGCTGTGCCTGAACCGGTAAGAACCCCACTCCTGGGGCGGTGTTGGGAGTTTTATCTCTCCTGAGGCACTTGGCCTCCAGAGAGTGGAGACTTAAACAGAATGGGGGTTCTACCAAAGGAAAAATGGGGAATGAAAGAAGGGTGGTTGAGAAGGTCATCTACTAAAGGTATCAATGACTATTGTAATACAATTACAAATTGTGACAAACACCGAGACCCAAGAGAACTGTGTGCTGAGAGAGAGAGAAAGGGTGAACACAGGAAGGTCGTGGATCCAGAAAGGCCTTCCTGAGGGAGTGAAAGATGAGTCGGAACCCAACCAGCTGGGCAGAGGGTTGGGGGAAGAACATTCCAAGCAGAGGAAACCATTTAACAATACGTTGCATGGAAACACTGGGAAGGAATGAGGAAGGGACGGATGGGAAATGGTGTGGCAGGGATTGGTGGGGAGGGGGCGTGGTGTGTAGAGAGGATCCTTCCTGCACCGTGGGAAGGAGTTTGGTTTGTATCCTAAGAGTAATAACTAAGGCACTGAAAGTTTTAAAGCAGGGGCAAGATGTGATCCAACCTGTATCTTTAAAGATTAGTCTGTTGACCCTCCCTCCCACCTCCCACCCCACCCCTCTAGATTGTCTACCAGGCTGAGCTCCCTGCACTACACAGCAACTTCCCATTAGCTGTCTATTTTACACGTGGTAATGTACATATCCAGTCCCATCACTTCATGGGAAATAGATGGGGAAACAGTGGAAACAGTGCCAGACTTTATTTTTGGGGGCTCCAAAATCACTGCAGATGGTGATTGCAGCCATGAAATTAAAAGACGCTTACTCCTTGGAAGAAAATTTATGACCAACCTAGATAGCATATTCAAAAGCAGAGACATTACTTTGTTGACTAAGGTCCGTCTAGTCAAGGCTATGGTTTTTCCTGTGGTCATGTATGGATGTGAGAGTTGGACTGTGAAGAAGGCTGAGCACCAAAGAATTGATGCTTTTGAACTGTGGTGTTGGAGAAGACTCTTGAGAGTCCCTTGGACTGCAAGGAGATCCAACCAGTCCATTCTGAAGGAGATGAGCCCTGGGATTTCTTTGGAAGGAGTGATGCTAAAGCTGAGACTCCAGTACTTTGGCCACCTCATGCAAAGAGTTGACTCATTGGAAAAGACTCTGATGCTGGGAGGGATTGGGGGCAGGAGGAGAAGGGGATGACAGAGGATGAGATGGCTGGATGGCATCACAGACTCGATGGACGTGAGTCTGAGTAAACTCCGGGAGATGGTGATGGACAGAGAGGCCTGGCGTGCTGCGATTCATGGGGTCGCAAAGAGTCAGACACGACTGAGTGACTGAAATGAACTGAACTGAACTGAACTGAATGTACGTATTTCAATGGGAGGAAACGTGTATACCTATGGCTGACTCATGTTGATGTACGGCAGAAACCAACACAACATTGTAAAGCAATCATCCTCCAATTAAAAAGAAATAAATTATAAAGATATAAAGAGTTTATGCTGTAAAAAAGAATTAAGTCTGTCTACTCTGTAGCGAATAGATGAATGCGTGACAAGAGGTTAGATGATATGTTCAACCACAGGCTTATGGTGGCGTGGGGACAGGAGGGTAACGACAGAAGTGAGCGTGCACGGCATTGCTGGGTCTCTGGGGGAAGCAAGGATGGGGCAGTCTGTTTAAGGAGCTAAGACAAATATGCACACACTTTACTCACGTGAGAGTGACTGAGAACCACGCGGGAGTTCAGGAGAAGTGAGATCACGGGTCTAGGGGCTTAAGACTGGGCCTGAATTTAGCACAGCTTCTGGAGAAAGGGGATATCTTAGCAGGGCACCCACGTCTGTGCAAGGTGGGTTTGAAGGAGCAGACATTGGGAAGGGCAGCCCAGGCAGGGGACCCAGCAGGAGCCAAAGCAGAGAGGCAGGAAATGAAGACCCAGGGGGAAAGAAGCGAGTGGTAGAGATTGTAGGGGCCTGTGAAGGGCATTCTGGGAAAATAAGACTGGAAAACGCATAGGCATCAGCTTCCAGAGAGTGTTGTGTGGCAGACTCTGATAATAGTGTGAAAAGAAAGCTTAAAGTCTAGCTTAGTTACAAAACCACTTGGTTTTCCTAGGAATAATCAAATGTGCTGATTGAGTTGTATTTCTTTACCAGGTGGAATAGCAGTATCTCTCCCTCCCTGCCATCACTGCTATCGGCCAGTCGTTTGCCAAGGATCTCTAACTTCGTTTTGGAATATATCCCTGCATCATGTATTGAGTGTGTTCCCATTCTAGGAGCTGGGAATCCTAGAATTGAAAAGGCACGGGCCCAGCTATTCAGGAGTCTAAGAGCTTGGGCAAATGAGAAGAGAAATGGCAACAAATACAATTGTTTGGGAAGAGGTGGTACAAAGGAGAGGGGAGCCTCTGCTATCTGAAGTGTGGAACTAGATTTCAGGCAGGGGGTGATATTTCACTGGGCCTTCAGGGATGAGTAGGAATTTGCCAGACAAAATGAGATGGGAAGACCTTCCAAACACAGGGCATGTTCCCTACAAAAGCGCACACACACCTTCCCAATTCTCTCACCTTCAATCCTACAAGCCTTATAGAATGGACATTTTTAAGTTTTATTTTTGGGCTCTTAGGGGAAGTTTGGTGATAACTGACAGATGCTTTCAGCAAAGACAGAGCGAGTGTTGCCATCTAAGCATTTGACCCTCAGAATTGCATTTTACCTTTACTCTGGAGTGTGATTAACAAGAAGTCAGGATTTTAGTAAATCAAATTCGTTATACCCTCTCCTCCCAATTATCTTACTGATTTTTCTACTTTCTCAGGGCAGCAGGGAAGGAGTTGTAAATCTGTGTTTTAGGGGACTAGTAAACGGATCGGTCATCAGTGAGAACCCCTGTCTCTTCAGTTTTCCACAGAAGGATAAGAGAAGTCATTCGCTGTCATATCTGGCTCCTAGTTTTGCCATTTGCAGGAGATTGGTCCCCACTGAGCTTCCTAAGTGTTCACAAAAGTACCTCAGACCCAGACGGACACCCAAGACCGTCCTGCTCGGGAACTTGATTGTCAATTTTAGCGCGAGATAAAAAACCAAATACATGAAGACAGTCTGTGAGGGTGTGAAAGTGTTGGTCACGCCACCCCATGGACTGCAGCCTGCCAGGCACCTCTGTCTATGGAATTCTTCAGGCAAGAAGACTGGAGTGGGTTGCCATTTCCTTCTCCAATGAGGCTGTGAGGAAGTGAGCAAAGAATTCATTCTAGACTGAATAGAACTCTTCTGTCACCCAACACCCTCGCTGGATAGGCAGCCAGAAGTCTTGAACCTGGGGTCAGAGCCCTGGTCAAAAGCTGCCGCCCCGCAGAGGCGGGTGGGAGACGGAGGGGAGGAGCTGGGGGACAGAGCAGAAGCATTTTGGGGAACTGCGGCCTCAGGGGCAGTATCTGATGTACTTCCTCTCTCCCCCACACTCCGCCCCGCTTGCCCTCTCTCTCCTTCTCTTTCCTTTTCTCTCACAGAACTGACTGCTCTGTGCGTCAGTTGCCAAAAGGTGGGGACACTTCCTGCCGCCTTTGCAACACTGAGAAGTTGTCTTAAGGAGCCTGAGCCCCAAGTCGGAACTCCAGGCCAGGAAAGTGAAGGCGGGTTGGGCTTGCCCTCTCCCCGGGTCTCCAGGCAGCCCTCCTGGTTTGCACCTGGCCATGTCCCTCGCCGAGGTCATCAGCCTCTGGAATGAAGGAGTGCTGGCAGCCGACAAGAAGGACTGGAAGGGAGCCCTGGACGCCTTCACTGGGGTACAGGACCCCCACTCCAGGATCTGCTTCAATGTGGGCTGCATACACACGATTTTAGGGAACCTGCCAGAGGCGGAGAAGGTGAGTGGAGGTGTCTCTGCCCCTGCCTCCCCTGGGGGCCTTTGTCTTAACTGGTTCTCAGCCCAGGCTGCACTTTAGAACCCTCTCAGGAGCTTCTGAAGAACAAATGCTGCCCCGGCCCCACCCCCCCACCCCCAGAAATTCTGATTTAATTGGCCTGCAGAGCAGCCTGGGCGGCCACCGCTTTGAAAAGCTCCCCAGGTGGTTGGAACAGGCAGCCCCGCTGGAAACTGTTCGCTGTGGGTTTTGTTCTCCTTTATTCTCCATCAATTACATTCAAATCATTCTGGAAACTTTCCTTAACACCTTTTTGAAAGACCCCCCCCCCCAGTTATGTTTTCCTTTATTGACTGCGAGCCACAGAATCTCTGTCTAAATTGCTTAACATCTGATTTCCAAGAACCTCTTTTGGCTTTCTAAGACTTTCCTGTGAGTGAGCTTTGCTTGCCCAAGAGATCAAGAGGAGGCACTTAAGAAAAATAGGTTTCTCCTCAAGTGACAATTCTGATCCATTATGTGGAGCACTCTACAAAGGAGTCTGAGGCTGGTGGAAGGAATGCAGATGGTAATTGATTAATGATGTCTACTGAGGACAGGTGTTGTTCAGTCTCTTTGAGACCCCATGGACCACAGCACATCCATCTTCCCTATCCTTGGCCATCTCCAGGAGCTTGCTCAGACTCATGTCCATTGAGTTGGTGATGCCACCCAACCATCTCATCTCTGTCAGCCCCTTCTCCTGCCTTCTATCTTTCCCAGCATCAAGGTCTTTTCCAATGAACTAGCTCTTCGAATCAGGTGGTCCAAGTATTGGAGCTTCAGCTTCAGCATCAGTCCTTCCAATGAATCTTCAGGGTTGATTTCCTTTACGATTGACTGCTTTGATATCCTTGCCGTTCAAGGGACTTTTAAGAGAATTTTCTAGCACCACTGTTCGGAAGCATGGATTCTTCAGTGCTCAGCCTTCTTTATGGTCCAACTCTCACATCCATATATGACTATTGGCAAAACCATAGCTTTAACTATACAGACCTTTGTCAGCAAAGTAGTGTCTCTGCTTTTTAATATGATGTCTAGGTTAGTCATAGCTTTTCTTCCAAGGAGCAAGTGTCTTTTAATTTCATGGCAGCAGTCACTATCTGCAGTGATTTTAGGACAGGTATGGAATGTCCTATTTCTCCACTGTTTGTCTCTCTTTCATATTCCCTACTATGGGGTTGAGCATTCCAAAAAATCACTTTTTCGTATTGGTCACGGTAAGCTGGAAAGGGTATGACTTTTGGATCAAACCCCAGATCTGCCTTTCTCTGGGCTTTTTGGTCTTGGGAAGTCATAGACTTTGGGCTTTTAGCTTCTGGAGAGGTCAAGTATTTTGTAGATAAGTGAGGCATGAACTATTTTTTTAAGTTAGTTTTTACTGAAATATAGTTGATTTACAATGTTGTGTTAGTTTCAGGTATACAACGATGTGACAGTTATACATGTGTGTGTATATACATATATGTGTAACTGATTGTGTATATATATGTATATACACAGGAATAACTGATTCATATACACATATGTATATACCCATTCTTTTTTAGGTTCTTTTTCCATATAAATAGTTCAGTCGCTAAGTCATGTCCGACTCTTTGTGACCCAGTGAATAGCAGCACGCCAGGCCTCCCTGTCTATCACCAACTCCCAGAGTTCACTCAGATTCACGTCCATCGAGTCGGTGATGCCATCCAGCCATCTCATCCTCTGTCGTCCCCTTCTCCTCCTGCCCCCAATCCCTCCCAGCATCAGAGTCTTTTCCAATGAGTCAACTCTTCACATGAGGTGGCCAAAGTACTGGAGTCTCAGCTTTAGCATCATTCCTTCCAAAGAAATCCCAGGGCTGATCTCCTTCAGAATGGACTGGTTGGATCTCCTTGCAGTCCAAGGGACTCTCAAGAGTCTTCTCCAACACCACAGTTCAAAAGCATCAATTCTTTGGTGCTCAGCCTTCTTCACAGTCCAACTCTCACATCCATACATGATCACAGGAAAAACCATAGCCTTGACTAGACAGACCTTAGTCGGCAAAGTAATGTCTCTGCTTTTGAATATGCTGTCTAGGTTGGTCATAACTTTTCTTCCAAGGAGTAAGCGTCTTTTAATTTCATGGCTGTAATCACCATCTGCAGTGATTTTGGAGCCCAAAAAAATAAAGTCTGGCACTGTTTCCACTGTTTCCCCATCTATTTCCCATGAAGTGATGGAACTAGATGCCATGATCTTCGTTTTCTGAATGTTGAGCTTTAAGCCAACTTTTTCACTCTCCTCTTTCACTTTCATCAAGAGGCTTTGTAGCTCCTCTTCACTTTCTGCCATAAGGGTGGTATCATCTGCACATCTGAGGTGATTGATATTTCTTCCAGCAATCTTAATTCCAGTTTGTGTTTCTTCCAGTCCAGCGTTTCTCATGATGTACTCTGCATAGAAGTTAAATAAGCAGGGTGACAATATACAGCCTTGACGTACTCCTTTTCCTATTTGGAACCAGTCTGTTGTTTCATGTCCAGTTCTCACTGTTGCTTCCTGACCTGCATATAGATTTCTCAAGAGGCAGGTCAGGTGCTCTGGTATTCCCATCTCTTTCAGAATTTTCCACAGTTTTTTGTGATCCACACAGTCAAAGGCTTTGGCATAGTCAATAAAGCAGAAAGAGACGTTTTTCTGGAACTCTCTTGCTTTTTCCATGATCCAGCAGATGTTGGCAATTTGATCTCTGGTTCCTCTGCCTTTTCTAAAACAAGCTTGAACATCAGGGAGTTCACGGTTCACGTATTGCTGAAGCCTGGCTTGGAGAATTTTGAACATTACTTTACTAGCATGTGAGATGAGTGCAATTGTGCGGCAGTTTGAGCATTCTTTTGCATTGCCTTTCCTTGGGATTGGAATGAAAACTGACCTTTTCCAGTCCTGTGGCCACTGCTGAGTTTTCCAAATGTGCTGGCATATTGAGTGCAGCACTTTCACAGCATCATCTTTCAGGATTTGAAAGAGCTCAACTGGAAATCCATCACCTCCACTAGCTTTGCTCATAGTGATGCTTTCTAAGGCCCACTTGACTTCACATTCCAAGATGTCTGGCTCTAGATGAGTGATCACATCATCATGATTATCTGGGTCATGAAGATCTTTTTTGTACAGTTCTTCCATGTATTCTTGCCACCTCTTCTTAATATCTTCTGCTTCTGTTAGGTCCATACCATTTCTGTCCTTTATTGAGCCCATCTTTGCATGAAATCTTCCCTTGGTATCTCTAATTTTCTTGAAGAGATCTCTAGTCTTTCCCATTCTGTTGTTTTCCTCTATTTCTTTGCATTGATCGCTAAAGAAGGCTTTCTTATCTCTTCTTGCTATTCTTTGGAACTCTGCATTCTGATGCTTATATCTTTCCTCTTCTCCTTTGCTTTTCGCTTCTCTTCTTTTCACAGCTATTTGTAAGGCCTCCCAGACAGCCATTTTGCTTTTTTGCATTTCTTTTCCATGGGGATGGTCTTGATCCCTGTCTCCTGTACAATGTCACGAACCTCATTCCATAGTTCATCAGGCACTCTATCTATCAGATCTAGGCCCTTATATCTATTTCTCACTTCCACTGTATAATCATAAGGGATTTGATTTAGGTCATACCTGAATGGTCTAGTGGTTTTCCCTACTTTCTTCAATTTAAGTCTGAATTTGGTAATAAGGAGTTCACGATCTGAGCCACAGTCAGCTCCTGGTCTTGTTTTTGTTGACTGTATAGAGCTTCTCCATCTTTGGCTGCAAAGAATACAATCAATCTGATTTTGGTGTTGACCATCTGGTGATGTCCATGTGTAGAGTCTTCTCTTGTGTTGTTGGAAGAGGGTGTTTGCTATGAGCAGTGCATTTTCTTGGCAAAACTCTATTAGTCTTTGCCCTGCTTCATTCCACATTCCAAGGCCAAATTTGCCTGTTACTCCAGGTGTTTCTTGACTTCCTACTTTTGCATTCCAGTCCCCTATAATGAAAAGGACATCTTTTGAGGGTGTTAGTTCTACAAGGTCTTGTAGGTCTTCATAGAGCCGTTCAGCTTCTTCAGCATTACTGGTTGGGGCATAAACTTGGATTACTGTAATATGGAATGGTTTACCTTGGAAACGAAGAGATCATTCTGTCGTTTTTGAGACTGCATCCAAGTACTGCATTTTGGACTCTTTTGTTGACCATGATGGCTATTCCATTTCTTCTGAGGGATTCCTGCCCTCAGTAGTAGATATAATGGTCATCTGAGTTAAATTCACCCATTCCAGTCCATTTTAGTTCGTTGATTCCTAGAATGTCGATGTTCACTCTTGCCATCTCTTTTCCCATTTAGGAATAGACTATTCAAGTCCTGTGTAACTTCACACCACTGTGTAAATGTTAGTCCTTATTTTTACCTTTCACTGCAAGTCTTTGCAGGGTGGTGTGGCTAGATGACTGACTCCCCAGCACCTTGAAGGGGGCCCCCCAGCCATCCTCACCCTGGCAAAGTGGGGAGAGAGAAGCTTTGTAGAATACCTGCACAGCCTCAGGCTGCAGAGTGGGCAGATGGGAGCACAGGAGGACCCTCTACTTCTCATTGGAGGGAAGACAGCAGCCCCCACCTCCTCTGGGGGTGGGGGGCTGCCCAGGGACTGAGGAAACAGAACCACAGATCCCAGGGGCAGTTGGAAACAGAGCGCACACTGTCAGGAGGAGAGGTTGTCAGTCCAGGCAGAGGGCCGAGTGCAGCTCGGCAGCAGGGGATGGTGACTCCAGCCTCACCTCTCGGGTCTCCCAGCTGGTGCACTCCCTTGTCCCTCCTTCCTCCCCCTGCTCTAGGCTTCACTTTGCTTTCTTCTGCTCTGGCATCTCATTCTCGCTGCCTTTCTTTGGTTTTATGCTTGAGTCCTTGCTCCTGGCATTTTAAAAGCATTATTATTGTTATTATTTTAATCGTATGAGATTTCAAAACAGTGAGCAAAATGGCAATAGGAACACACAGATCAATAATGATCTTAATTGTGTAATATCCCTATAACACATTTATAAGATAAATGTATGCTATAGATAACATTTAATTAGGTTATATTCAAACGTGATGACTTTTATTAATCCTGATAGTAATCATGAAAGGGAGATATGCTTATCCCCATTTTACAGAGGAAAAAACTAAAGTTCAAGGAGACTGGGCAACCTGTCTCATGCCATGCTGCTAGGAAGTGACAACACCAAGTACTCTGACCCCTAAGCCTCTTGTCATCTCCAAGACATCAGCGGTTTTCCAGACCCTTCCTGCCTGCCTCACCCACTGGCTCATCTCACACCTACTTACCTCCTGACTGTTCCCTCTGCAGGCCTTCACCAAAAGCATTAACCGAGACAAGCACTTGGCAGTGTCGTACTTCCAACGAGGGATGCTCTATTACCAGATGGAGAAGTAAGTGGTCCAGTGTTGCACAAGCTGGGGAAGCGTGCAGAGAAACCCAGAGCGGGTGTTGGTGCTGCCAGACTTGGTGTTTGAGACGTGTCTCCTCAGCCTCTGCGGGGAAGCGTGACTGGGCTTTCTCTGGGCAGTTATGCAATCAGTCAGCATGAGGCAGAAGTCCTCTCTGGGGGGACGGGGAAGGCAGGCCTGCCACCCAGCTACAGTTCACCATAAGGTATAACCATCATAGGCTGGGGATAGCTCCCCACCGTTTCCTAAAAGGTCATAGCCTGGGCGGTTCAGGTTGTAAATACTGCAGCCATCAAGGGAGCACCCATGGTTGTCTACTGCTGTGAGGTATTGAGCTCTCACACAATGACAAAGATCAGGAAGCCACATCAGAACCTTTCTTCCTTGGTGGGCCACCCGTTAGGACTCTGCACTCTTCCCGCTGAGGGCCTGGGTTCAATCCCAGGTCAGAGAATTAAGATCCCACAGACCACATGGGCGTGGCCAATAAATAAATAAATAAATAAAATCTTCCTAGGTGATTGACTTAGATCTGGTTTAACAAAAAAATACATTCCTGCAGAATGTATTTTCCAAAACCCAGTTTAATGCATTCAATGAGGTATGACGCAGTCACTAAAATGAGAACATAAACAATTAATATTGTTATGTACTAGAATATATTGATACAGATGAGTAGTGTTTGTCTTACTGTAGAAAAAAGTTCACAATAGATACTAAATTTATAGCAGATTTCAGAATAGTACCGTACAATCCCATTACCGTCTCGCAGAATAGTCTGAAAAGCCGTAGACCAAAATGTTTTCAGCAGTCCTCCCAGTTGCTGAAATGATAGAGATTTCCATCTTCTTCTGCCAGCCTTTCTGTATTTGGGGAGTGTTTATAGTCAATAGGAAATACTTAGTAAAAAGACAAATAGAAAATGAAAGTTAATCCCGAGTCCCACACCCCTCCCCTAAATGCCCTAAAAACATACAAATAACAAAGAAAATATATTCTAAGCATTCATTTAAAATGTAGGGGATGACTAACTGACCCTTCGTAGACATAGTTCCCTGAGTGTGCACAAGTTCCAGAGAAGATGATTCAGCTCAGGCTAAGGAAGAACAGTTCAAACAGTAACATGTTAGCAGGGGCATGGTGTGTGTGTGCACAACAGGTGAGGCAGGGCGTTGGCGGGATAGAGGGGAGGCTACGAGAATGTCCAGGCACTGGGGAAGGGGAAGGCTGTGATCTGATCCTCCGGAACCCTGAAAGGCTTTGATCCTCCGGTTTAGTCAGAGACCAAGCCTGCCAGGCCACTGTGCAGAGCTGTTGCCATGAACAACTGCCAGCCACTCAGAGGACTTCTGGGATGTAGGTGTGGTCATTTACCTGAATGAGTTAAGAGCAGGAGTGAAGTCTCCCAAAAGAGGAACCGCAGACACAGAGGCAGTCTGGGAAGGGAAAGCCTTGAATGAAGAGAAGATACACAGGCCTTTACGTTCAATGGCGTCATGCACCGTCTCCCTTCTTAACCCTCTTCTCCTTCTCGGTCCCCCTCCCCTCATCCCCACCAGTCTCAGGATGTATAGGACCTGTGAGCAGATCTGAGCAAAAATCCTCTTGTAGATCTCTAGAAGGACAAACTCTCAGGCCAACCTTGAATCAGCTCTAACAGCTTCAAATGAGAAGAGACGGATGGCAAAGACGGGAGGCTCCCAGAAGACATTTCTCCATGAAATACCCAGAAATCCCAGAACCTGAAAGCCTCGCGTTTCGAGTGAGTCAAAAAGGTCTTAGTAAGATCCAGGAATCAGACTCAGGATTCAATTAGTCTGTGACTGGTAATCATTAAATCTAAGAGAGAAATCTATCAAATTTTATCTTTAATTCAACAACTACTTATTGAGGAAATAACATAAATGAGACATGAGTCTGGGTCCTGAGCTGCCTTTTTTTCCCCTTTTGCTCAATCCATAAGTTTTAGTGTCCTCCCCTCCACAAGACTCAGCTCTGTTTTAAAAATTTTTAAATTATTTTAATTTCTTTCTGGCTGTGCTGGGTCTTTGTTGCTGCGTGCAGACCTTCTCTGATTGTGGCGAGCAGGGGCTACTCTTCACTGCGGTGTGCGGGCTTCTCATTGGGGTGGCTTCTCTTATTGGGGAGCACAGGCTCTAGGGTATGCAGGCTTCAGTAGTTGTGCTTTCTGAGCTTAAGAGCACAGGCTCAGTAGTTGTGACACGTGATCTTCATTGCCCCTCAGCATGTGGAATCTTCCTGGACCTGGGATCAAACCTGTGTCCCCTGCATTGGCCAGTGGATACTTAACCACTAGACCACCAGGAAAGTCCAAGGTTCAGCTCTTGATGCTTTGTCCTTTTTTCACTGGTTGTTAAATAGCAAAATATATGGGCAATCTTCCCAGAAAAATACATGCGAGCACATACCTAATTTTATGTGCAATTTCAGGGGGTTTAGTATCCCCTGAAAATCATACAAGAACCCTCTCCCTCCCTTCCAGCACCATGCTGGTTTAGACCTCATTTTTTTTTTACCAGGACTATTGCACCATGGTTTCCAAACTGATTCCCTAGCCACCACTCTTGCCTGCTCCAATGATATCCTAGAATGACCTATTTAAAAAAAGAAATGTCATCTGCTGAAGAACCTCCAGTGGATCCCAGGATAAAGAGGCGCTTGCCTTGCCTGTTGCTCTCTGGTTCAGCCGCTGTCCACCCACTCACATCCTCCAATGTCTGCCCGAGGCACACTCACCCAGGTGACCACTCTCTTTCGTGCCTCCTTTAATCACAGCTGTCTCTCCGATGACAGATACTTGCCTGTATATTTGTCTCCTCCACTGCTCGTGAGCGAAGTATCCTTATTCACTCTTGTATTTCAGTATCTAGGACAGTATTAATAAATGCTTATGGGAGTCATGGTCAACAAAAGAGTCCGAAATGCAGTACTCGGATGCAATCTCAAAAACGACAGAATGATCTCTGTTCATCTCCAAGGCAAACCATTCAATATCACAGTTATCCAAGTCTATGCCCCAACCAGTAATGCTGAAGAAGCTGAAGTCGAACGGTTCTATGAAGACCTACAAGACCTTGTAGAACTAACACCCAAAAAAGATGTCCTTTTCATTATAGGGGACTGGAATGCAAAAGTAGGAAGTCAAGAAACACCTGGAGTAACAGGCAAATTTGGCCTTTGAATGCGGAATGAAGCAGGGCAAAAACTAATAGAGTTTTGCCAAGAAAATGCACTGCTCATAGCAAACACCCTCTTCCAACAACACAAGAGAAGACTCTACACATGGACATCACCAGATGGTCAACGCCGATATCAGATTGATTATATTCTTTGCAGCCAAAGATGGAGAAGTTCTATACAGTCAACAAAAACAAGACCAGGAGCTGACTGTGGCTCAGATCATGAACTCCTTATTACCAAATTCAGACTTAAATTGAAGAAAGTAGGGAAAACTGCTAGACCATTCAGGTATGACCTCAATCAAATCCCTTATGATTATACAGTGGAAGTGAGAAATAGATTTAAGGGCCTAGATCTGATAGATAGAGTGCCTGATGAACTATGGAATGAGGTTCGTGACATTGTACAGGAGACAGGGATCAAGACCATCCCCATGGAAAAGAAATGCAAAAAAGCAAAATGGCTCTCTGGGGAGGCCTTACAAATAGCTGTGAAAAGAAGAGAAGTGAAAAGCAAAGGAGAAAAGGAAAGATATAAGCATCTGAATGCAGAGTTCCAAAGAATAGCAAGAAGAGATAAGAAAGCCTTCTTCAGCGATCAATGCAAAGAAATAGAGGAAAACAACAGAATGGGAAAGACTAGAGATCTCTTCAAGAAAATTAGAGATACCAAGGGAACATTTCATGCAAAGATGGGCTCGATAAAGGACAGAAATGGTATGGACCTAACAGAAGCAGAAGATATTAAGAAGAGGTGGCAAGAATACACAGAAGAACTGTACAAAAAAGATCTTCATGACCCAGACAATCATGATGATGTGATCACTCATCTAGAGCCAGACATCCTGGAGTGTGAAGTCAAGTGGGCCTTAGAAAGCATCACTATTAACAAAGCTAGTGGAGGTGATGGAATTCCAGTTGAGCTGTTTCAAATCCTGAAAGATGATGCTGTGAAAGTGCTGCACTCAATATGCCAGCACATTTGGAAAACTCAGCAGTGGCCACAGGACTGGAAAAGGTCAGTTTTCATTCCAATCCCAAAGAAAGGCAATTCAAAAGAATGCTCAAACTACCACACAATTGCACTCATCTCACATGCTAGTAAAGTAATGTTCAAAATTCTCCAAGCCAGGCTTCAGCAATACGTGAACCATGAACTCCCTGATGTTCAAGCTGGTTTTAGAAAAGGCAGAAGAACCAGAGATCAAATTGCCAACATCTGCTGTATCATGGAAAAAGCAAGAGAGTTCCAGAAAAACATCTCTTTCTGCTTCATTGACTATGCCAAAGCCTTTGACTGTGTGGATCACAATAAACTGTGGAAAATTCTGAAAGAGATGGGAATACCAGACCACCTGACCTGCCTCTTGAGAAATCAATATGCAGGTCAGGAAGCAACAGTGAGAACTGGACATGGAACAACAGACTGGTTCCAAATAGGAAAAGGAGTGTGTCAAGGCTGTATATTGTCACCCTGCTTATTTAACTTCTATGCAGAATACATCATGAGAAACTCTGGGCTGGAAGAAACACAAGCTGGAATCAAGATTGCCGGGAGAAATATCAATAACCTCAGATATGCAGATGACACCACCCTTATGGCAGAAAGTGAAGAGGAGCTACAAAGCCTCTTGATGAAAGTGAAAGAGGAGAGTGAAAAATTTGGCTTAAAGCTCAACATTCAGAAAATGAAGATCATGGCATCTGGTCCCATCACTTCATGGGAAATAGATGGGGAAACAGTGGAAACAGTATCAGACTTTATTTTTGGGGGGCTCCAAAATCACTGCAGATGGTGACTGCAGCCATGAAATTAAAAGACGCTTACTCCTTGGAAGAAAAGTTATGACCAACCTAGATAGTATATTCAAAAGCAGAGACATTACTTTGCCAACAAAGGTCTGTTTAGTCAAGGCTATGGTTTTTCCTGTGATCATGTGTGGATGTGAGAGTTGGACTGTGAAGAAGGCTGAGTGCTGAAGAATTGATGCGTTTGAACTGTGGTGTTGGAGAAGACTCTTGAGAGTCCCTTGGACTGCAAGGAGATCCAACCAGTCCATTCTGAAGGAGATCAGCCCTGGGATTTCTTTGGAAGGAATGATGCTAAAGCTGAGACTCCAGTACTTTGGCCACCTCACGCAAAGAGTTGACTCATTGGAAAAGACTGATGCTGGGAGGGACTGGGGGCAGGAGGAGAAGGGGACGACAGAGGATGAGGTGGCTGGATGCCATCACTGACTCGATGGACGTGAGTCTGAGTGAACTCCGGGAGATGGTGATGGACAGGGAGGCCTGGCGTGCTGCGATTCATGGGGTCGCAAAGAGTCGGACACGACTGAGCGACTGAACTGAACTGAACTGATCTGATGGGAGTAAATAAACAAGGGGGTGAAATATAGTCTCTGCTTCTAGGAACTTAGAGGGTTTCCCTGGTGGCTCAGATGGTAAAGAATCTGCCTGCAATGCAAGAGACCTGGGTTCGATCCCTGGGTCAGGAAGATCCCCTGAAGGAGGGCATGGCAACCTACTCCAATATTCTGGCCTGGAGAATTTCGTGGACTGAGGAGCCTGGCAGGCTACAGTCCATGGGGTTGCAAAGAATCAGACACGACTGGGCAACTAACACTTCACACTTTCAAGGAACTTATGTATTAAAAAGGGGAAGCAGGTCACAAACACTAGATCTATTATGCAGGGCAGAATGGGGCAGGTGCTACGGGAGAAGTTTTTAGATAAGTGCCTATCGCTTCTCAGTAATGGGTTAGGATGACCTTCAGATGACTACTGGGTTTGTTTTAAGGTGCTAATGTTATGGGAATTTCTTCTCTCAGTTTTTCCCACTTTCAGATCTTGGGTTGCTCCTCTGTCATTATAAATTTCCACCAGAATAAAGTTAGAGTTGTTCTGCCCAGGCAAGTCAGGTCTGAGGGATGTCTCATCTCTCTAACCCCCACCTTGTCATTCAAAAGGAGACAGGATCTCAAGGCACCTTTCAGATCACAACCTTATAAATCTTGCATGTGTACGCACTCAGTCGTGTCATATCCTTTCTGACCCTATGGACTGTAGCCCACTGTAAGCTCCTCTCTGCATGGGATTGGATTAGATGTGGATCGCCTTTTCCTACTCCAGGGGATCTTCCTGACCCAAGGATTGAACCTGCAGCTCCTGCATTGCAGGCAGATTTCTTTACCATCTGAGTCACCTGGGCAGCCCCTTATAAGTTTTAGAGCCCTGAAAATATGGCCAGACTCTTTAGATGGAGCTGCTCAAAGAGGCAACGCAGCAAAGTCTTTTCCCTGACTTCAGAAACGGGCCAGGGCATGGCCCCCAGGCCCTGGCATGGAGGTGTGTGATGCTTCAACCCCTTTCAGCCGGCTCAGTCTCTCTTCATTACCCGAGTGGGGACTGCAGCATTCTAGTCTACAGGCTGGCACTGGCAGTGCAGGACTAATTGGGAATTTCAGTGGTTACTAAGGAAAAAAACCTTTCCAGGGTGTGTTACAGAATCGAGGATAATAAACCCTCTCCAGCTCAGAGCTGGGGAGAAGCATTAGCCAGTCGGCAGCTGTGCTGGTGAGCTGAGAAGACACCAGGTAGAGCGATTTTCAGGTGTGTGCTCAGGTCCTGCCCAGCAGAACCAGGGGAAGATGCAAGCTCCTTGGCCTCACGGGGGACACTGCAGGCCCCAAACGGCATGGAGGAAATGTCCTGCAGGAGGGCTGGAAAGAGGCAGGGGCTGTGCTGCCTGCCTCCCAGCGCAGGGGACTGAAGGCTATTTTGGATTTCTCATACTGAGCCATTTCAGACCCTGGGCAGCGGGAAGCAGAGCTGTGCATCAGAGCACAGGCCCCAGGGGAGCTGCTCGGGGTAAACAAGGCAGCTGAGAAGAGGCCTTCAGGGTGATGCTGTCAAAGACGTTTAAAAACAGACACCTAGCAGGGGTGTTTTAAACACAAAGCAAGCCTTTTGAATAACATGAGCCCTTTCTTTCTCTGTCCTACTGGGCCCGGATCTTTAGCCATCTTGCTGGGCAGAATTAGAAGGAGCTGGGCTCACTCAATCCCAGGGAGACCCAGGCGGTGTTCCTCCACAACTGAAACTCATCTGCTGAGGGAGGCAGGCATATGGGCAGGTGACTGCAGACAGACTCATGGGCCCTCTGAGGACCTTCTGTGCACTCACAACCAGGCAGAGGAACATGATGGAAATCCCACCTGCCCAGGAAAGAGGACACCTGCGTCTCTGCCCCCCGCCCGCCTTCTTTGCTCAGTGAATCAGAGCCAGTCACCAGCCATGTTCTAGCTTAGAAGGAACAGGAATGCTTCCCCTCTCCCCCTTCAAGGAAACGCCTAAAAGGGTGTGTAAATAACGAGATGCTTAAGGAATGGCCTGAATGCTTGTGAAAAGTTTGGTGGTCCAGACAGTAAAGAATCTGCCTGCAATGTGGGAGACCTGGGTTCGATCCCTAGGTTGGGAAGATCCCCTGGAGAAGGAAATGGCTACCCACTGCAGTATTCTAGCCTGGAAAATCCCATGGACCGAGGAGCCTGGCAGAATAGAGTTCACGGGGTCGCAAAGAGTTGGACAGGACTGAGCAACTTCACTTATTAACAAAGATATGTTAGAGGAAGCCATCCTTCTGTTTCCAACCTAGGCGGTCTGCTCCTGCCACCTCTGCAGCCCCTGTGGCTGTGGGAGTCACTTCCAACCAAATGATGACACAATGTCCAGCTTTCCCCGGACACCCTGGCACCTCTCAGCCAGGCCGCCCTCCTGGTCAGCTCCCAGTTTCCCTCACATGAGCATTCTGGCTTCTACAGCCATGTATTTTTTTAAAAAGTGTTTCATTTATTTATTTGCACCAGGTCCCAACTGCAGGACGTGGGGTCTTTGATCTTCATTATGGCATGTGGGATCTTTAGTTGTGGCAAGGAGGATCTAGTTCCCTGACCAGGGATCAAACTCCAGCCCCCTGCATTGGGAGCGTGGAGTCTTAGCCACTGGACCACTAGGGAAGTCCCAACAACTGTATTTTTATCTCCTGATAACAGTTAATACAGTATATAGTATTAAGTAGGCATGTGATAAGGGCTTCCCAGGTGGCACTAGTGGTAAAGAACCCGCCTGCCAATCCAGGAGACATAAGAGGCGCGGGTTCCATGCCTGGGTCAGCAAGATCCCCTGGAGGAGGGCATAGCAATCCACTCCAGTACACTTGCCTAGAGAATCCCCATGCACAGAGGAGCCTGAGGGGTCACACAGAGTAGGACTCGACTGAAGTGACTTAGCATGCGTACACGCAAGCATGTAATAGGAGATTGGTATGTGAATTTAGCTGCCGGTTTTAGAGCTGGAAATATATATATATATAATAATAGAAAATTACTGTGTGTGCCAGGCACCTTCCTAAGCACCTGAATGGTTTGTGCTATTATGCTGTAATACTGAAGATGAGGAAAGAGAGGAATGAAGCAACTTGCTTCTTGCAAAGAGTCGGACATGACTGAGTGGCTAAGCACACAGCACACCCCTTTGTCACTGGCTATAAGGGGCAGAAGCAGGACTCCAGTCCACGCAGGTTTGACTTCAGAAATTAGATCCAGGACCACATACTAGCAAGCGCTTGATGTGCTATGCTCCCTGAATATAACACATCCCTTGCACCCAATGCACTCCTTATAATATCCATGTGGAGTGAGGCCAGGGAGGCAGTTTGCCAGGGTCTCCCAGTTAGTGGCAGGGCTGGTGGACCTGGTCCCAGTCCCTTGGCTGCTGTCCTCAGGCACCTTCATTATCCACACCACTTCTTGAGGGTCCCCACCAGCCTGTGTTCACATTCCAGGCTTGTCTCCAAGAGAAGCCGCAAGTGGTAGCTCTGGATCAGATGGTGGCCAAGGGACTTTTGATTTAGTTGCCCGGTGGGAGCCACACAGACCGGCAAATTTGTTCCTGCCAGACCGGGGGCTGGGCTGGGGCTGGGGGTAGCTTGATTTTTGCTGCTTCTATCCCCTGCTGCCCAGCAATGGCTCCCTCCCACCAGGGCCTCTGTGTTGATCAGAGGCAGGCCAAGCAGGCCTTGCCTTAGGTCCTGCCCACACCCCGATGGGCACTGTTGGTGTGGTCAGCCCTGTTCTCTGCTACCAATCCAACGGTAGTCCTGATCCACCTCAAGCCAGTCAGCACAACGTCAACCCAATGGAGCGGAAGGAAGGCCAGTGCCAGGAGCAAGGTTAGAGGCGCTCTCTGGGGACTTCCTTGGTGGTCCAGTGGTTAAGAGTCTGCCTTGCCATGCAAGGGATGCTGGTTCAATCCTGAGTCTGAGAAGATCCCACGTGCCATGGGGCAACTAAACCCGTGTGTCACAGCTACTGAGCCCATGCTCTAGAGCCTGAGGGCTGCAACTACTGAAACCTGCATGCCTATAGCCGCTGCTCCACAACAAGAGAAGCCACGGCAATGAGGAGCCTGTGCACTGCAGCCAGACAGTAGCTCCGACTCATTGCAACCAGCCCGTGTGCAGCAACAAAGACCTAGCACAGCCAAAAATTAAATACACAAAAATCTACTATTTACCAAGAAAAAAAGGGGGCTCTCTGGCTTAACTGATGGTTTGTCTGTTTTTTATAGTATGTGGAAGAGGAGGGAGGGGATAGCCACAAACCAAGAGCTAAGAACTCAAAAGAAAAAAAAAAACTCAAAAGAAGCTGAAGGAGAAGGCTCTGGGCAGGAGGGTGACATCAGTGGCCTTGAGGAAGGGTCCCTGGGAGCAGCGTCAGGCTGGCCTGGCTGCTTGGTGGGGAATGAATCAGCTCCACGGAGACATGGGGGCCGGCAGGTGCTGCTCTGCTTAGAGCTCTCTGGGGAGATCGAGGCTCTTTCAGAAAGTGACAAGCTGGTTGTCAGAAAGGTGGGGGCTGTGTGCAGTCAGCAAAGACAGAGATCCCTGTGGCATCCTGAGACTGGAAGGCCTGCAGTGTTGCTGGGATGCACAACTCTAGGGGTGTTGTTCACACCAAGTTCTACAGAATCCTGGGGTCAGCGTTGGTGAAAAGTAGAGCAGGTCAAAAAGGATTGAAACGACTTCTTGTCCCAGTGAAACAGATGGATGAAAGGAAACAGAAACACACTTCATTCTTTTTTTCCTCCTTTCCCTGAACTGGCTTCTTTCCTGCAGATATGATTCTGCCATTAAAGACCTTAAGGAGGCTTTGACTCAGCTTCGAGGGAACCAGCTGATCGACTACAAGATCCTGGGGCTACAGTTCAAGCTGTTTGCCTGTGAGGTGAGGAACAGAGCACCCAGCCTGGGGAGTGGTGGGCTGCAGCCAAGGGGAAGCTGACAGCTCAGATGCACAGCCATCTGTTGACACTTCTAGGAGCCCGAAGAAGGCATTTTGCCTCCCCTCCCCTGGGACTCAGATTTACCCTTAAGAAAAGACTCAGAACCATTGCTTGGGGCTCCTAATGGAGTCTTCAGTTACCTGAGTGCATGGATTTTGTTAACATGAGGCTCAAAGGACCATGTAGAAATGAGTTTGCTGGATTCTCTGAAGGGAGGCTTGGCTGGACATGAGTGTGTTGGTCTGTGAAAGTGTTTGTGTGTATATGTGTTAGTTGCTCAGTTGTGTCTGACTCTTTGCAACCCCATGGACTATAGCTCACCAAGCTTCTCTGTCCATGGGATTCTCTAGGCAAGAACACTGGAGTAGGTTGCCATTCCCTTCTCCAGGGGATCTTCCCAAGCCAGGGATTGAACCCAGGTCTCCCACATTGCAGGCAGAGTGTTACCCATCTAAGCCACTAGGGAAGCCCAAAAATATTCATAATAATTTGCATGATTTAGGTTGACAGGGTGTTTTCTCAGCATTATACTAACAAATCCAAAATCACAGAGGTCTCTGCCCTAGTGAAGCTTCCTTTGCAGCAAAAAACAAAGCAAATCAAAAGACAACAACAAAACAAAGAAACAAAATCACAGGTTCACTCTCCATGCAGAAACTGCTCTACCCTGACTCGATTCCAAAGTTCACACACTTTGCGATGAATGGTGTTGCCTCATGTACTTTGTTGATACCCAAAGAAAGAGTGAGGATCATTTAGCACCAACCTGTACCCTCCTGGTCAAAGAACAGCTCAGGGCACACAGTTAGGAAAGGTCTTCACAGAAGGGTAGCATGTTCTGTATCACCAAGTTGGAGATGCAAGACTGGCTTTGACTTTACAGGGTCATGTACTTTTCCAGCCAACCCTCCCCACTCTCATTCTAAACCCCTAATATACACCAGTAACTTTAAAACTAATACCCCTGCAAATATAGATTTTTACTTAGCAGAATCAGTGAAAAAAAGCCCCCTTGCTTGAGTTTCTCAGGCAGAAGAAGCCCAGTGTTCCCAGGGTCATTCAGGGCTAATAATAGAGTCCACAGCTGCCTGCGCCCCTGGGGACACGTGTCTCCATCCAGCCCCGCCGCAGGATAGCAACTTCAGTTCTCCTTGTCTAGAGAAATGAGGCTTTTTGGTGGGCTGGCATTTGGCCAGCTTCCAGTGTGCAGTCTCTCAACTGTGGTCCTTTTGATGTGTTGGAGCAGTTCATTCTTTGTTCTGGGGACTTGCCTGTGCCTCGTAAGATGTTGAGTGACATCCCTGGCTTCTACTCACTAGACGCCTGTAGCAACCCATTCCCAGGGTGACAAATGAAAATATCTCTAGACTTTGCGGATCACCCCTGATTGAGAATCATTTACACTGATTAAAGTGTTGAGGGACCAAGAAGCTCTGGATAAAGCATCCAAGAATAGTGGCATCAAAGCAGAACTCCATGGGAGGAATGTTCCCCCTGTAGCTGGAGTTGAAATCACCCAGGGGGCAGGAGATACTGGCTGTGCCGGCCTCTCTGCCAGGGAGGCTGGACTTTCCAGTGTCCCATCTGCCACCTGGGACACTTCAGTCACTACACTAATTATAAGACCACCCCTCTGTTCCCACTAGAATTCTGAGAAATCATACCAGAAAAGAGTCTCAGGCTTTTCCCAGTCACGGAGTCATAAAAACCTGTTGCTAGAGAAGGTCTTAAGAGTAGGTGTCTGAGAACCAAGCAGAAAGTTTTAAATGGCCTCAAGGTCTCCTTTCTTCCTGCAGGCCAGTCAAGCATGCTTGCAGGTGGGAACAGCTCATTGAGGCTCAAGAATAGCCCAGGAAGGGAGTCTAGATCTCCACTTCTGGGCTTGGTCCCTGTCCCCATCGTTCAGCACCAGCCAACTAACTATGGGAAAACCAGCCCTGCCACCATCCATGTTGTTGTTCAGTTGCTCAGTCGTGTCTGACTCTTTATGACCCCATGGACAGCAGCATGCCAGGCTTCCTCCTTCACCAGCTCCCAGAGTTTGCTCAAACTCATGTCCATTGAGTTGGTGATGCCATCCAATCATCTCATCCTCTGTCACCCCCTTCACCTCCTGCCCTTAATCTTTCCCAGAATCAGGGTCTTTTCCAACGATCCAGTGAGTCACCTCTTCGCATCAGGTGTCAAAGTATTGGAGCTTCAGCTTCCGCATCAATTCTTCCAATCAATCGTCAGGGTTGATTTCCTTTAGGATTGAGTGGTTTGATCTCCTTGCTGTCTAAGGGACTCTCAAGAGACTTTCCTAGCACCACAGTTTAAAAGCATTAATTCTTTGGTGTTCAGCCTTCTTTATGGTCCAACCCTCACATCCATACTTGCCTTAATAAACAGTCCTCTTCTATTCGGGATGAGGCCCAGGGCCAATCACAGTGTAGGTGGCAGACTGGTATTGAGAAGTGTCATAGTTTTCCACTGTGTGTTAGTCGCTCAGTCGTGTCCGACTCTCTGAGACCCCATAGACTGTAGTCCACCAGGGATTCTCCAGGCAAGAATACTCGAATGGGTTGCTCTTTCCTTCTCCAGTTTTCCACTGCTGATTACCAAATTGCTCTAAAACAGAGTTGCTTAAAACAATCTGGGCTTCCCTGGTGGCTCAGCTGGTAAAGAATCTATCTGCAATGCAGGAGACCTGGGTTCTATCCCTGGGTTGGAAAGGTCCTCTGGAGAAGGGGATGGCTATCCACTCCAGTATTCTGCCCTGGAGAATTCCATGGACTATTGTCCACAGGGTCGCAAAGAGTCAGATGCGACTGAGTGACTTTCACTTAAAACAATTCTCTCATGGTTTCTGGCATCAGGAACCCAAGTTTGGCTGGGTCCTGGCTCAGAGGCCCTCAGGAGGCCGCAGTAGAGATGTTGGTAGGGATGCCATCATCTGAAAGCCTGACCAGGGCCGAAGGATCTACTTCCAAGGTGACTTAGGTACCTGGCGAGTTAGGGTTACTTCTTGGCAGGAGGCCTCAGTTCTTTGCCACTTGAACCTCTCCCTAAGCCTGCCTGAGTCCTGTCATGATATGGTAGCTGGCTTTCCCCAGAGGAAATAATGATCCAAGAGGAACTGATACAGAGTGTTGATGTCTTTTATAACTTAACCTCAAATGTCACATTATGGAAACCTCTCATTTCCATAAAATTCTATTCGCTACACATTCAGCTCCCTTGGATGTGGAAGGGACTACACAGGTGGGTGAGTACCAAGAGGTGAGAATCACTGGTCTTGGAAGCTGGTTGCACTAAAGCAAGGACTTTGGGATCAGAGAGAGAGGGATCAGATCCCAGCCCAACACTTCCTAGTCTTATAAACCTTGGTGAATTCAGTGTCATTTCGGGGCTCTGGGCTCCTCCTCATCTGTAAAGAAAGGCTGAGGACTTACCCTATACACATTCACTAACACTTTCATTCATTTTTGCCTATATTTATAATGTCTGCTGGGGCTTCCCAGCTGGCTCCATGGTAAACAACCCACCTGTCAATGGAGGAAATGCAGGTTAGATCCCCGGGTTGGGAAGATCCCCTGGAGGAGGAAACAGCAGCCCACTCCAGTATTCTTGTCTGGAGAATCCCATGGGCAAAGACACCTGGCGAGCTATAGTCCATGGGGCCACAAAGATTTAGACATGAATGAGCATTACATAATGCCAGCTAGGGTCAGGCATTGGAGGTCCAAGGGGCCACAAGGTGTCAGCAGCCAAACACTCATGGTCACGCGTAATGTGAGGTGACCAGGTTAGGAGGAGAAAAGTGCTAGGGAAGGATTCTGGAAGCACAGAAGTGAGGCCCCTACCCTGTATGGTGGTTGTGTGGCTTAGAGATAATGCAGATAAAGTGCCTGGCCCATAGTGATGGTCAGTAAATCATGTCAATGGTCATGATAAAGACGACAGACAGCACTGATTTCCAGGAGCCCTGAGTTCTTCATAGGTTTAGCTTTCTGACTACAAAGAATCCCCAGATGGTATCAGTCAGCAAATTCAGCCCTGTGGCCTTCCCCCAAACCACATGGGCATTGTCACCTTCCCTGAGAAGGCAGGCAAGACCTCTGTGCTCAGCCTCCCAGCAAGTCCCAAGATAGTTCTGCATAGTAATGAAGAGCTCTAAAGCACCCGTCACGTGCCAAACAATGAAACTCAGTGCTTTACATGAATTCTTCATTTCTTACAAAAATCTGGAGGCAGGAAACATTATTATCATCATTTTATAATGAAACTGAGGCTACATAGTAGAAAATAGCCTTGGGGTCCCTCTACTGCACTGCCTCCATGCGTTACTGCTTAGAAGGCCAACAATCCCCTTCTCCAACCAGGCCTCAGGTGACCAGCTGTACGTCCTCTCTGAAGCCCTGGAGAACTGCCCACACTCCACCCCAGGGCATCAGGCTGTGACTCCTATCACTCTGACCTGTGAGAAGCCTGCAGCAGCTCCTAGTCACTTAGTCATCCTCCATACATGATGTGAGGAGCCCTAAGAACTGGCTACACTGTCATTAAATAGAAGTAAGTTAAGGATTTCCCTGGTGGTCCAGTGGTTGAGACTTTGCCTTCCAATACTGGGGGCGTGGGTTTGAGCCCTGGTCAGGGAGCTAAGAGTTCACATGTCTCGGGACCAAAACACCCCAAAAAATGAAAACAGAAGCAATGTTTTAACAAATTCAATAGAGGATTTAAAAACAGTCCACATGAAAAAAAAATCTTACAAAAGGTAAAGTAAACCCTGCCTGTTAGTTGCCATCTTGATTTCCTTCCATTCCAGGTGAAATGTTGCCCTTGGTCTGTATTGGGTCTCTTTCCAACTCCAGCGAACTCTTGCTCATAGAGTTTCCTCCTGCCCATATGACTACATTACATCTTGTTACTCCTAGGTTCTAGAATGGGTTCTGTGGATGCAGGACGATGCATCTATAACCCTCTGTCTCTCCATCCCACATCTGTCCAGTCTTTGAGCCCAGGACCAGTGGCAGGAACTGGTCTGGGAGGCCACAAGCATGTATTTTATCCCTAGCTCTTCAAGGGGCCTTGAACACATCACTACTGTCCATACCAAAACCACACAACAGCTCTAGCCCCCTCCTGACCTCCTTGGTTGTTGAAGGAATGCACACGATGTTGGAGTTTTGCATTACATGATGTTTTCTTCACACCATCCTTGTGTTAGATATAAGTCAGGAGCAATGTTGATTGTACTGTATTGTAGATATCTCCAGGAGAGCTGGGGAAGGAAGAAAGACCACCAGGCAATGTTCCAGGAGCAAAAAGTGCGAGTGCTTCCCTGCCTGGTCCCTAGATTTGGAGCAGCCTTAAGCTTTATGTTGTGGCCTGTGCTTTTCTAGGTGTTATATAACATTGCTTTCATGTATGCCAAGAGGGAGGAATGGAAAAAGGCTGAAGAACATTTAGCGTTGGCTGCGAGCATGAAGTCTGAGCCTAGACATTCCAAAATCGACAGAGCCATGGAAAGCGTTTGGGTGAGTGCGCTGGTGAAGCAGGTGGTGAGAGGGTCTGCTTGGGTTCACATTTGTTTCTGTGCACATGTCGATTGGGAAGCAAAAATGTGGTGCTTTTACCTCCTCTGAGCTCCAGGTAATGCTGATCTTGGGGTCTGTTTCCCTGTGGGATCTTGAATGTGGAAGTCTAAGAAGCTGAGGCCTAGAAGAAGAGGCAGCGGAACCCTCCTCACGCCCCTCCAAGGGGGCTCTGGTGGGGGCCCGGGGGTAGCACCCAAGGGCAGAGGCTGTGCCCGCTTGCTCACCCCCTGGGTTCTCGCAGCCTGGCTCCAGGCCAGACACATGGCAGCACTCAAGAAAAAATGCATGGATTATAGGAACAAATGGTGGGAAGTTGAGTTTGAGCACATGTAGGGATGAAGCTTGTTCTAAATTGTATTTTTAAACACCAGGAACAAGGGGGCATAAGTCAATCTGTATATATCTGTCCATGGCTGCGGACAGCAACCCCAAGAGAGCACGGTCATGGGCCTCGCTCGGGTCCTGGGCCACCCACATCAGGAGTGATAGCATTACTTGAGCCGCACAGAGTAGGAGGGGGCAGCCCCTCTGGGAAAAGAGGGTGCTGGGCAAACAGCACCCACGGACGTCTCAGTATAAGGTGACAATGAAACCAAACTCTCCTCCCCGACACACTAAGAAGTCCAGCCCTGCTGGTGGAGAAAAAGCGCTCTTGCGAGCTTCTCTCAATGAATCCACACATCTGTTCAGTGAGGGACCAGGGTCGTCACCCCCATCTTACAGATAGGAAAAGACTGTTTTCTGTGTTTTAGAAACAGAAGCTGTATGAGCCGGTAGTGATCCCTGCGGGCAGGCTCTTTCGGCCGAACGAGAGGCAAGTGGCTCAGCTGGTCAAGAAGGATTACCTAGGCAAGGCCACGGTGAGTGAGGCCACTCGGTGTCCCGAGTCCCCTCTTGCATGAGCCCTGCGGAGTGAGGGCGAGGGGACCCTGGAGAAAGGGGTGCCTGCCTCTGGTTCTGCCCTGGGGAGGCAGCTTCTAACCTAAGGGTTGACAAGCCCATCCTTAGCCACCGTCCACTTCCGGAACCAAGTCCCTGTGAGAGCAGATCCAGGGTGAGAGGAAGGAAGGGATCTTGGGGAGAACCAAGGACGGGCACACAGAGCCAGTGCAGCCTCACACCTCTCTGTCTCAATTTCAGGTCGTGGCGTCTGTGGTAGACCAGGACAGCTTCTCAGGGTTTGCCCCCCTGCAGCCACAGGTGAGGTGGTCCTGCCCTTCTCCACGGGTCTCCAGGGCTCTCTGGGAAAGAGCCAACTTGGGCAGAGTGCCTGTGCTGAGCGGCCTCGTTTTCAGGGCTCCTTTAGCTGAGCTCTCAGTCTGTGGAGGGTGTCTGCCTGGCCATGCTTGGTCAGGGATCTCACAGCTGGAAGGGGAACAAGATCATATCCTTGGGTGTCATCTCAAGTCCTCAGGAGCCAGCCCTCCATTTCCCCCTCAAATGCCAGCCTTCACTTCTCTGAAGTTCCAAGAGAGCTCAGCATGCCTCGTCTCTCCCGAAGCCTTGACCATTCTCTCAGAAACCTGAAACACAGCTGTGCAAGGCTTTTGCTCCTTGTCCCTTCTCAGACACAGGACACAGGGGGAGCTCTTCTGGCTGCACCCATCGGCTGCATGCAGCAATCCCCTCAGGAACATGCGCAGGGGTCCCCAGGGCGAACCATCTTTCCCCTCAAGCTGGGCTCAGAGACCAGTTCCAGATAGACTAGACGCCAGCGGGTCTGGAATGTGAAGGCGGCGCTTCCTTGTGAAGGGAAGCGGGTAGTGCCGGTTGAGGACAGTTCCAGCTCTGTGACAACAGAACCAGTATCGGCAGGGGCATCGGTCCACGCGAGCACAGGGAGGGGTTTCTGAGAGTGGTGGTCCCACGGTCCAGTGTGCACACACCTGGTCACTCTGAGGGCTGCACTGACAGCCTCCCAGGGTCAGAGAATTGACCGCTGGCCCAGAAGGCGACCAAGACTAGGGCACCGGAGGCTAAGAGGAACAGAGGAGGAGAGCAAGAGGGGCAAGATTATTTGACCTCCCTCTTCATCAGAGAGTTGAAGAAAACCTTGCAGGACTCCCTTGGGCTTTGGGGCACCCAGGGAACTCCCAGAGGGGAAAAAGCCCAGATAACTGGGCTCCATGGTACTCAGGGTAGAACTGGGAACACACTTTAAAAGGAGATTCTTACCTGACCCGTGGACCTTGTGTTGATTTTTATTTATTTTTTAAATTTTTTATTGTTATAATTTACACACCATACAATTTACTTACTTCACTTGCACAACTGAATGATCTTGGGTATATTTACAGAGTTGTGTAACTATCACCACAGGCATAGAGGTTTTTTTTTTTTTTGGCCACATGGCATGTGGGATCTAGTTCCCTGACCAGGGATCAAACCCTTGCCCCCTGCATTAGAAGCACAGAGTCTTAGCCACTGGAATGCCAGGGAAGTCCCTTGAGTTGGTTTTTAACTACCCACAGATGTTGTGTGGTAGAGCAGATGCTAATTATAGAGCAGTGCTTTGAAAAACTGTCCTAGGAGGGGGACAGAGTTCAAGGGCAGAAGCACCCTCATGATGCCATGTTGCTCTGTGACAGCTAAAACTCCAGAAACCAGGTCTGGCTCAAGATAAATTGCTGTGCTGGTGAAATCTGGGCCCAGAGAGCTGGTGGGAGGTGTTCTTTTCCAGTGTTTAGTCAGGGTACACGGTTGCCTTCTCCCTCAAGAGTGTTCTAATTGAGCCAGAAATGCAGTCTTCAACGTTCTGGTTTGGAAGGAGGCTTAAATTACCGTTAACCGTCTGTTCTCTCTCCTCTCCTTCCCTTGTCGTCCTGGCCTCCTTATTTCTCCTGCATGTCTGATAGGCAGCTGAGCCTCCACCCAGGCCGAAAACCCCAGAGATCTTCAGGTAAGCTAGATTTAGACCAAAATGCAGAATATCCAAACTCCCAAGCCTGAACCGAGGGCAACAAAGGGGTGAAGAAGGTGAAGCTGGGGTCAGGGTTCAAACTGTGAAGAATTTAGCCTAGCATATCAGGCTGCTCCTGCTTGCAAGGCTAGGGCGGAATGATGGTGGGAATGGAGCTCTGGCTGCAGTGGTGACCTGGCCACAGCCACGGGGTGGCCCCGTGTCCCCTCGCCAGTGTGCCCCAAGAGAGCAAGGGGTTGTTGCTGAAGGACCGCAGTGTCTGTGGAACACCACCCTCTGAGGGCTGCACACAGACCTCAGGGTGGAGGAGTGGAGGGTGCCCTCCTCTCAGGAGGAGCCCCCTCAGAGACCAGGCTCCCTGGAGCTGGGAGAGCAGAGTGGGAGGCCAGAACGGTGTGTCCTTTCCTGTGTGGGCGCGTATTCACTCCCTGTGGGCACATGTTTTCTGAAGAAGGAAGAGGAAGGACTCGAGAAAAAGAAGTCGTTCTTTTGTAAGAAGAGAGCCAAGGATGACAAAACCTACAGCTTTCTTCAGAGTTACCTCTAAGTGAAGAAGCAAGCCCAGCTTCCCCTTCCCCACTAGGGAAGGCTGTAACAAGGAGTGAAGAGAGTGCCAAAGCATCTAGGAAAAGGAAGGGGCCTATGAGCTCACCCCTAAGCTCCCCATGTGCTGGGGGAGGCCGTCTCCACCACAGAGATGAATGCAGGGTCTGGAGACAAAAGGAGGGGCCGAAGGGAAGGTAGCAGAGTGGGAAAGAAAGGGAACCAGCCTGGAGAGGCCAGCCCGCCGCAGTCACACATTCTGAAGTGGCTCAAATGGGACGCCCCAGAGCAGAGCAGAGCAGAGCAGAGCAGGCCTTGAGGAAACGGCAAAGGGGAAACGACATTACGTAACGCAGAGGAAGGCAGCCTCACACCCCCCAACTGCCTCCCGGCCCATCTCCCCTACTCTCTGTCCCTCGCCTGTGGACGGCCCCAGCTGGCTCTAGGGCAGGCATCCCCAACCCCTGGGCCATGGACTGGTTCCAGTCTGTGGCCTGCTGAGGAACTGGGCCGCACTGTAGGAGGTGAGTGGCAGGGAGTGAGTGAAGCTTCATCTGTATTTAGAGCTGCTCCCCACCACTCAAATTACCACCTGAGCTCTGCCTCCTGTCAGGCGAGCAGCATTAGGTTCTCATAGGAGCTGGAACCCTTCCCCTAAAGTCAAGGCGGAATATTCTGAAATTGCCACAAAATAGAAACACAGTGCACAAGAAACACAATCATCTCTAAACCATTCCCCTGCCCTGGTTCATGGATAAACTGTCTTCCACGAAACCCACCCCTGGTACCAAAAAGGCTGGGGACTGCTGTTCTAGGGGATTTCTCCCCCACCCCCCTCACCTCCTCACCCAGCGGGTTCTCACCTGCCTTCTCCCTTGCACCTTGGCATCTGGTCGGGCCCCGCCCAGACTCGGCCACTGGCCAAGCACAGCTGGGATCCTTCCTCCTCAGAAGGGAAGGGAGGGCAGGGGTTGCAAGGCATCATCGAGTGTTGTGGTATGTTTGTTTGTTTGTTTGTTTGTTTAGCTCTTGTCCCACTCCATGTGTGGTTACGGAGCACGTTCACATGCAGAGTCCTCTCGGGCTGTCAGATGGGCAACTCCCTGCTCAGGGTCGTCTGGGCAGTTAGGGGTGGGAGTGAGGCTCCCAGCTCCGGGTCCGTAGTTGCTGACCCACAGCATCATGGGAGCAGATGTGGTCCAGGCTAGATGGTGGATGGGATCTCGTATCTTGTGTCTACCCCTCCTCTTCTCCCCACCCTCATCCCGCAGGGCCCTAGAAGGGGAAGCCCACCGTGTGTTGTTTGGGTTTGTGCCTGAGACACCAGAGGAGCTGCAGGTCATGCCAGGGAACATCGTCTTTGTCTTGAAGAAGTGCAATGATAACTGGGCTACGGTCATGTTCAATGGGCAGGTATTCAGAGGATGGGAGGTGGGTGGTTAATGGCACAGGATCCTGGCAGCACATGGCAGAGCTTTCTGAGGAGCAGCATCTGCTGCCTTATATGCAGGCCAGCTGCCCCCTCTTTCACCTGTCCCCCCACCCCTCCCCACGTCTCTGGGTGTCCTGCACTGCTGCTGAACAGTGCATCTTTGTTCCCGCTTTCTGGCTCCACGATGCTGCGCTGCAGAAGGGGCTTGTTCCCTGCAACTACCTTGAACCAGTTGAGCTGCGGATCCATCCTCAGCAGCAGCCCCAGGTAACGTAGTGCCAAGGGCTGACCCGTTCCCTTCCCACCCTGAACCCCACCACTGACAGACCACGGAGGAGAGCAGAGAGGAAGAGGCCCTGAGGACTCACTAGTCCTGAGCCCACCTTGAGTTGGTACCAGCCGCCCAGAGCTGAACCTAGGGATGAAAGAAAAAATCCAGACGTGCTGAGTGGAGGCATCAGCAGGTCCTGTTGGGTCCCCAGCTCTGTGATTCCTGCGGGTCAAGGGTGACTTGACCACAGCTACAGCATGTGACAACTTAGGTCTTCCCAGGATGTCGTCTTCACCCGGAAGAAGAGTCAACGTGCTGGCTGGTGAAATCCATTCACCATAGGAAATGTGCTTTGGAGCACTGAATTAGAGCAGACCTTGCCAGCCACTGCTTCCAATGCCACTGCCACCTCCACCCACCCACCCCGTCTCAATGACCTGCCCTTCTTCCAGTCCTGGGGAGTGGTCTTTGTTGGATCAGTGCAGATGCCTGATGGCAATAGATCCTGTCTCTAGACTGTGCAACCAGTTGTCCTCTGTGGGGTTGGCCCTCCCTGGTCAGAGACATGATGTCCAGATGACTGGAAAATTTCTAAATGCCATGTAGATGCAAAGTGGCATGTTTCTTTTGAAGGGGCAAGGTGTAGAGTGAGAGAGAGCGAGCTTAGACAAAGGTCCTACCCTGCCTCCAATGGGTTTCCATTGTAGCAATTGGGGTGATTAGGCAGCAAGGGCTTTGTAGCTGGAGGGTTAGGATTCTTATTTTCTCATTATTATTTCTACTGTGATTGTTTTCACCAGGCCCACTCTGCTTCCCACTGAATCAATACTTTCCTTCAGTTCAGTTCAGTCGCTCAGTCATGTCTGACTCTTTGCAGCCCTATGGACTGTGGTACGCCAGGCTTCCCTGTCCATCATGAACTCCCAGAGTTTACTCAAACTCATATGCATTGAGTCGGTGATGCCATCCAACCATCTCATCCTCTGTCGTCCCCTTCTCCTCCTGCCTTCAATCATTCTCAGCCCTTAGTCTCCACTAAATGTCATCACCCCTCCAACTCTTAGGAAGTCGTTTGCATCTGGCTCCCTTCCATGGTGGTCTGCAGGGTCTCCCCGACTCCTACCCCTGCCTAAGAACTGTGTCTGCATGAAGGTTCTCACCCTCTCTTCCTGTCCCCTCCAGGAAGAAACCTCCCCGGAGTCTGATATCCCAGCTCCCCCGAGTTCCAGTGCTCCTGGAAGACCCCAGTTGTCACCAGGTTAGAGTCCCTGGAGGACCATCCCGGGATTGGGTGCAGGAGTGCTTCAGGCTGCCTCCCCACGGAGGTTTCCTCTCCCAGCCTGATGGAATCTGGTTTCTTGTTCTCCCAGCTTATGATCACGACGCCCCAGAGCGCCCCCTCTCCTGTGTCACTCACCGACCCCAAACACAGGAAGACAGAAATGCTTCCTCCCTGCCTGCTCCAGAACATGCAGGGAGCTTGGGTAAAGGCAGCTGCTTTCTGGCAGGCTGTGAGCATCCCAACTCAATCAGTTATTAAGTAGTGGGACCTTATCCCAGGAGGAAAGGTTCAAGTAATTGCACCTGTTGACCTCAAAGCGGGGTGGAGTGGTTCTTTTCAAAAGACTGAGGAGCTCTATCTAGAAAAGAAACTCTGCACAGCGCTGGAGGATGGACAAAGAACCAAGGGGCAGACATGAAAGGGAGACTCTCCTGATATGTGGAGACAGCTGCCCTGGGAAGTCATGGACTTTTGGTCACTAATGCGGGTTAAGCAGATCCTGAGTAAGTGCTTGGTAGAGAGGCATTAAATAGGTGGTTTGTCCAGATCCTAGATCAATGACTGTCATGCCCACCTGCTCATCAGAATCACTGAGGATGCTCCCCACCCCTATTTTTACTTGGAAAATATCAAACCTACGGAAAGGTTGAAAGTATGGTACAATATGAACACAAGAATACCTTTCACTTCAATTCAGTAATTGTTAACATTTTGCACCATGTACTTGGGCTCCTCCTCTTGTTAATATAATTTTTTTTCTAGTTGCTGAACAATTTAAACTGAGTTACAGACTCATGACACTTCACCCTACACTTCAGCATCTGAATCCTAAGAACAAAGATGCTCTTCTGCCTAAGCACAATATAATTGTTATATCTAGAATAGTGTTGATATATTATATATTATTATATAATATAGATTATATATTTCATATTCAAATTTCTCCTATTATCCTCCAATGTCTTTGACAGCTTTCTTGAATTTATATTTTCTGTCTAGGGGCCCATCAAGGATCACATATTAACCTAGGAAGATTTTAAGAATGTAGAACCAAAGGCCTTTGATTCTGATTTTTAAGGACTGGAATCAGGCTTAGAAACCTGTTTTTCTAGAAAAAAAAAAATCCCAAGTGATTCTAATGATCAACTGGGTTTGAGATCAGTGGTCTTTTTTGAGCATGCACTGCTGTTTCCATAGTGAATATCATTATACATACTTTTCTTATATAAATTATATGTGTTTAGTCACTCAGTCATGTTTGACTCTTTGCAATCCCAAGGACTGTAGCCCACCAGGCTCCTCTGTTCATGGGATTCTCCAGGCAAGAACACTGGAGTGGGTAGCCATTCCCTTCTTGGGTTGGGAAGATGAGATCTTCCTAACCAATCCCAACCATAGGATTGAACCTAGGTCTCCTGCACTGCAGGCAGATTCTTTACCATCTGAACCACTGGGGAAACCCCATAAATTATATATGTACTGCTATATTAATATATTTTATACATTAGAAAACATATACAAAAGATAAAGGACAAATTAAAAATAAGCAGTTATTTCTTCTTGTGGCTCCTGGCTCATCTCACACTCACTGATTTTGTTTCGATGGAGCCCACTGCTTTCACTGACCTTTGGGCATCTTGCATGGTACCACTACACCAGCAGCACTAATAAGTGTCCTTTGGGATCCCTCCCTAACTGCATGGGCTGGTGAGGATGTGATGGTCCTTTGCTAATTACCTATATGCTCCCTAGAAGCAGAGACTGGGTTCATTTGTGTGTTCATGGCTTTGCCCTTCCCATCTACCCAATGATTCCCGCCCCCCCCCAGTTTATTAAGGTTAATAATCACCCCACAGGTTAAAGCATATAAAGTGGGCACCTGGTTCTAAGTGGTTTCGTCTTGTGTATGGCAGGGGCTAGCCAAGAGTGTTCATTCATCATCTCCCTTTGTTTTATTCTCACCTTCTCCATTTAGGTCAGAAAGGAAAAGAAGAGCCCAAGGTAATTTTTTTTTCCTTGTACTATTTCAAGTGGTAGAGAAAGGAAGAGCTTAGGTTGCCCACCTAACAATTTCTATGGGTGGTCTCCTTGGATTGTAGAAAGAGCCCCAAAGGAAGGGGTAGACCAGTTGTTACCACACATTCAAGGACCAGGGATCCCCCTCCTCCCCCCACATTTGACAATCTTCCCCTCTTCCATGTACACACTGCCTGCTGGCCCATGGCTGGTGGGCCAGGTATCACTCATAGGAATTTTTATCCAAGCATGAGTTGAGCTGGTGGACAGGACTCTGAAGGCCCTCTCATGTTAGTGTGAAACCAGGCACTTCTGGGCTTTTCCCCGGCATGGGGTACTTACTCCCTGGGATTCAGTATGTTGCTCGGAGGAAGCCTCAGGCACTCACAGATTCCCTCTGCTGGCTCTCCCAGCAGGAAGTCAAGCTCAGTGTCCCCACGTCCTACACACTCAAGGTGCATTACAAGTACACGGTGGTCATGGAGACTCAGTTCAGGCTCCCCTACAGCCAGGTCCGGGACATGGTGGCTAAGAAGCTGGATCTCCTGCCGGAACACACGAAGCTGAGGTGAGCTGCACACAGGGAGACGCGAGGGTCCAGCTGGGAGCCCGCTGCGGGCCAGAGGATGGGCCCGCCCTGCTGCTCTCTGACTTGTTTCTTCCTCATTACCTCTACCCAGCTACTGTCCTCGGGACAGCAATGAGCTGGTGCCTCTTTCAGAATTCAGCATGAAGGATGCCTGGGCCCAAGTGAAAAACTACTGCCTGACGCTGTGGTGTGAGAACACCGTGGTGAGTGCCCAAGGGCCTGTAAGGCTGGATTTCTAACAGGCCACTTCCTCCACAACAGTCGAGCATTCACCCAGTGCATGCTGGGCGCCTAGACCTAGGCATGGTGTTGGGAACATGGCAGGTAACAAGCTGGAGCTCTGGCATCCTCACCCGGGGTGCAGCCGGGAGAGGTTTTCTCACAAGAGCAGAGCAGGCCCAGGAGCCCACATAAAGCTTCAGGTCCCTTCCATCTGCAGCCACACCTACAGTTTGGGCTCGATCAAGCAAGGTTAGAATGAAGTCCCAGCTTGAGGCTGAGTTCACAGCCATTCTTCACCTTAAGTTTCCATGGGGAAGGACATTTAGGAGTGAAAAAACAAATAGCGAGCATTTATTTCATGAAGATGACTTGGATAACAACCTTCTACTAACAGCAAACACCTACTGAGAACTTTCTGTGTGCCGGACACTGTGCCAAGGGCACTCTGTGTATTAATTCTTACAACCTCCATAACTCTGTGAGGTATGTATTGTTATCCTGTTTTATAATGTAGGTAACAAGGCAAAGTGAGGTCCACCTGACCAACATTACTCAGAGCCTGCCTATACTCGTGAACAGGGCTCCCATCCCGTTAGGTGTCAGGCTGCACAGCAGGAGGTGAGAGGGCCATTACCAAGTGAAGCTTCATTTATGTTTACAGATGTTCCCCGTCACTTGCATTACTACTTGAGCTCTGAAAGTGACAGTGAAAGTCGCTCAGTCATGTCCAACTCTTTGCGACCCCATGGATGCTACAGTCCATGGAATTCTTCAGGCCAGAATGCTGGAGTGGGATCTCCGCCAGGGGATCTTCCCAACTCAGGGATCAAACCCAGGTCTCCTGCATTGCAGGCAGATTCTTTACCAATTGAGCTATCAGGGAAGCCCACCTGCACTCTACCTCCTGTCAGATGAGCAGCGGCATTAGATTCTCATAGATGCTCAAACCCTACAGTAAACTGTGCAAGTGAAGAAACTAGGTTGTGTGCTCCTTACGATGATCATCCCGAAACCATCCCCACCTTACACAGCTCCAGGTCTGTGTTAAAACTGTCACTTCCATGAAACCGGTCCCTGGTGCCCAAAAAGGTTGGCGACTGCTGCTCTTGAACACCTCAGTATACTGACAGTAAAAGGGCAGGTTATCTATAGGCCCTGGGGTCTAGAAGAGTTAAACTGACTTTCCAGGAAGAATGAGGGAGTCAGGAGCAAAGTTTGAGGCTAGAAGTAGCTACACATTAGTTCTCTTGGGCTTTGTCCCTTAGTCTCCCTAGGAAAGGTTGCCATTTCTTTTTGCTGTAGATGTTAATTTTCCCTCCCAACAATGGTCCTTGAAAATCATCCATCTGCTGTCAACAAAGTTGTCTTTTATGTCATTTCAAATAAGTGGATTGTACAGTATATATATATTCTTTTAATAGTCCGTTTCTTTTGAATGCTAAATGGTATTCCATTGTATGGATACAACTGGCTTATTCTTTCAGTTGTTGGTGTACATTTGGGTTGTTTCCAGCGTTTATATAGTGACATTAATTCTTCAACAAACATTTTCTGGGCACTAACGTCTCTAGATAGGTACTGGAGATATAAAAATTAGTAAGACACAGGCCTTTTTTCATGAGGGGAAGAGCAAGCAGATGACTACAAAGCATGTGTGAAGTAAACTGATGGAGACACACAAATGCTTTACTCTGTTATGTAAGCATTTACCTAACATCAGGAGGGTATCTCACCCAAAAATGCTGGAGGGAAGTGGGACAAGTCTTCCTAGAGGCTGAAATTGTCCTGAAGCTTAGCCTGAAAATGGTGCATAGTAATTAGCAAGGTGGAGGAGGTTATGATGGATGTATGATATAGATGGAGAGAACAGGAGGGCAGACCACAAGAATGAGCACAGTGGGAAAGGGGCTCAGTGTTGTTGGGCAGGGACAGTGGTGGGAACAGTGCTGGAAAGACCACAGGGCCAGATAGGGGTAGCCTTGGACTGCTGTGCTAGGTTGGTAGTGTGAGCAGGGAAGAAGATAAGTGAGGTCTTGTTTTGGATTGGTAATTTAAAGGGAATATGAGCAAGGCAGAGAAATCAGATAGGCTGGCTGGTTACCAGGGTCCAGCCCCAGTTGGATCCAGGGTATCTGAAGTGTGGATGGTGAGACGAGAGAGATATATAGATATATAGAGAGATATGGAAAGAATTTGCAGTTAAGAGAATAGAGGAGAGAAAATAGGCTGATATTCCTTGCTTTACGCAGAAAGCCAATAAAGCCTCAGACAAGAGACTTGCTCTGTTCACGCAGGCCACAGGCGCCCTCTTGAATAGCGGAAGGTGCCCCGCCTTGGGCTCCCTCTCACGTGGGTCTTAGAAGCCCGGGCAGGAAAGTGAATGCAGAGAGCCTCTGTGCTCCAAGGAATTAGCCTGAAAAAGAGATAAAGAGAGAAAGAAAGTACAACATGGGGAAGCCAAGCTTGTGCAAGACCCGTAACTTTATTTTCAAAAGGAGCTTATATACCCTAAGTTTTACATAATGGAAGATGCAGAGTCATGCAGGGGCAGCAGTCCTGACCCTTATTGATACCAGGCTTTCTTTCTGCATACCTTTCTGTATACAAAAGGTCTCAGGTAATTTACATTATCTTCTGGACAGGAGACCTGTTAACATTTTATGGCTCTTTTCCTTGATAAATGTTAATCAACCAGAAAACTCATTTTCCCTTGAAGTGTTTTTTCTTTAATCTGCATCACCCTCAAAGTACGAAATAAAGTTACATTCCTACAGAACAAAGGTGCAGTGGGTTACAACAAAGAAAGTACTTAACTCAAAGATCTAATGTTGCTAATGCCAGGGCTACTACCTGTTTTCTCTATATACCAACTATATCAACAAATAAAAGATATGAAAACTTGGCAGCAAGTATTGGCTCAACAATGAAACCCTAAATCAGTTCTAGTCTAATGATTTTTAACTCCTCGAAAGGCTCTACATTCCTAGAATGTTTTAAGCTTCCTGTGCCTCTCACGGTTGGGAGACCGTAAATGTTTTAAGCTTCCTGTGCCTCTCACGGTTGGGAGACCGTAAACAATCACAAGCATAGTTGAAAAAGTCCAGAAAAACCTGTCAGGCAAGTTAGAAAGCTATCAGAGGGGTTTGAATTGAAACACTCTTATTATGCCCAGGAGACTTATTAACCAAAACTCTATGTTGATTTTCTTCAGAGAAAGGTGGTCAGGGATAGGCCCCTGTTAATGTCAGAGGAGTTGGTGAAAGTAATAAAATAGTAAGACAGACAGACTCTGGTTTTTGGGGTAGATGCTCGAGCAGTTCCAGGGGATCCCTCGAGTCCTGATCCGCCTTGCCCGTCAGGTCTCTCCGCATGACCTTGTCATGGGTGGGATCTCCCGTGCTGGCTCCCGGCAGCTGGTGGGCTTCTTCTGAGTAAACAGCTCCCAACCCACAATCAGGCAGCTGTGGAGTCCTGACACAGAGACTATGAACCTGCAGTCCCCACCACCCAAAGCTGTCAAGTGGGGTCCCGTTGACACTTCAGTTCCTCTTTTATCTGTTTCCTGCTTTAGCCTTTGTCAACAGTGGCATCTGCAGTTTTATATGCCTAGGGGGTATAAAATTGAATAGCTCCTAAGGGAATCCTTGGTCAGCTACTAGTTTTTAGCCACAAGTGGACTTTTGAGACCATAGAAATGACCACAGCAGGAAAGCTATTCCAGACGTAGGCCATGGGCCCAGCGAGTCCTTCCTCCAAACCCTCATCCCCACAGCTGGCTAGGGGTTACTGCTCAGTTAGGGAAGAGTCTCCTTTGCACTCAAATCAAAGACAAATGTTTGATGGGGAAGAACTAAAGAGGATAGGTCTGGAGAAAGGCCCTGTTAAGTAAACCCCACAAAGTAAACTTAGAGGTTCGAGTTCAGAAAATTGTTTCAGGAAGTAGAGCCCCTGGACCTGAAACTTCCGGGTGCCTCTGGCACCAACAAAGGTCTGTCTAGTAAAGCTATGGTTTTTCCAGTGGTCGTGTATGGATGTGAGAGTTGGACTATAAAGAAAGCTGAGCACAGAAGAATTGATGCTTTTGAACTGTGGTGTTGGAGAAGACTCTTCAGAGTCCCTTGGACTGCAAGGAGGTCCAACTAGTCCATCCTAAAAGAGATCAGTCCTGGGTGTTCATTGGAGGAACTGATGTTGAAGCTGAAACTCCAGTATTTTGGCCACCTGATGTGGAGAGCTGACTCACTTGAAAAGACCCTGATGCTGGGAAAGATTGAAGGCAGGAGGAGAAGGGGACAACAGAGGATGAGATGGCTGGATGGCATCACTGACTCGATGGACGTGGGTTTGGGTGGACTCTGGGAGTTGATGATGGCCAGGGAGGCCTGGCATGTGCGGCCCATGGGATCGCAGAGTTGGCCACGGCTGAGCGGCTGCGCTGGCCTGGCTGGAAGGCCCAGGACCCAGGGGCGAGTGAGTGTCCCTGCAAGGTGTCCCCTGAAAGTGTGAAAGGTCACTCTAGCTTTTCTAATAATCTGTTTTTGGACTAATCCCTTCAGTTCTGTCTTGAAAGGATTCCTATTAGTTCAGCTCTAAATGTGAATTTGTTGTTCAGTTGTGTTCGACTCTGTGACCCCATGGACTGCAGCATGCCAGGCTTCCCTGTCCTTTCCCATCTCCTGGATTTTGCTCAGATTCATGTCCACTGAATTGGTGCTGCTATCTATCTCATCCTCTGCTGCCCCCTTCTCCTGTTGCCTTCAGTCTTTCCCAGCATCAGGGTCTTTCCCAGTGAGTCAGCTGTTCATATCAGGTGGCCCAAGTATTGGAGCTTCAGCTTCAGCATTACTTCACTGCAAACGTTGATTTTGTTGTTTTAAATTATTTTTTGTTGTCTTGTTAATGATTGTTAACTCCCACGGGGAGTTCTTGATTAATAGATTTGGGATGGCACAGACAAGTTTGCCTTTCTGTAACAAGGTGCCCAGTGTTATGGGTGCTGGGGAAAAGGTGTTGACTTGGGAGTTGACTTTGGGTTCTTTTACTTACTTGTGATTCAACCTGTTTCTCCATGTGAGAAAATTTAACAATTGTACCTACCCTTTTCGGGATTAACATAAGGTTTCAGTAGGATTTTAAGATGATCTACAGTCCTGTCGACCTTTTGGTTCCACTTACCCAAAAGGCAACCCACTCCAGTACTCTTGCCTAGAAAATCCCATGGACAGAGGAGCCTAGTGCCCATGGGGTCACAAAGAGTCGGACATGACTGAGCAACTTCACTTTCACCCAACCATCCAGTGTTCATAAAGTACACACCAGGTCTATGCCTGGCACTGATCACAAACTTGGCTTTGAGTTTATATCCCAGGTGCTACATTGACATTTTGGTGATTGATTCCTTCAGTGATGTTCAATGTCCATGGCAGGAAGTTAGGAAAACTAATAAATAGGCCCTTTACTATTTCAGGGTGACCAGGGCTTCCCAGATGAACCCGAAGAAAGCAAAAAATCTGATGCTAATAACCAG
Source organism: Oryx dammah (assembly GCF_014754425.2). Classification (NCBI taxonomy): domain Eukaryota; kingdom Metazoa; phylum Chordata; class Mammalia; order Artiodactyla; family Bovidae; genus Oryx; species Oryx dammah. The sequence continues at coordinate 16,322,241 of NW_024070205.1, forward strand.
ACAACAGAACCTGAGCTTAAGGAAGGGAGCAAAGTGGTAGCTCTCTTCAGTTACGAGGCTACCCAGCCAGAAGACCTGGAGTTCCTGGAAGGGGACGTAATCCAGGTGATATCAACGGGTAAGTGCTACTCCCAGAGTGCAGAAACTAATGTACATGTTAGCAGCATAAATACAAGGGCAGAGAGAAGAAAACATCAATCAGCTACAAACTTTAGCCAATGGTTTCAATTTCCTTCCCAGTTCTTAGTGGGAGGGAGCAAAACTGAGTGTGTTCGCCTTTCCATCTGTTTCTCTCTTGGGCAGGGAAGCAACCAATGGCAGACTTCGATCACATATTAAAGATGGTTTCGGAAGCCATGGGTTCTCACACTGGAGTTAACGAATTGGAAGGGGGCTTCAACCACTTTGTGTTTGCACTGAGCTGTGTGACAGTGATGTTTTGCAAACTACAGGTCTTTGAATTGATGTACTTTTTGAAGATGAGGGAAGAAAGGCATACATTTTGCCTTAAAAAACAACTATTCAGAATTGCTGTCTCTGGTGACTTCCCAGGTTGTTATAAATCAAACACAGTAAAAATTAAAATAAGTGGAGGGTTCTAATTTACTGCTTCTCAAACTTAAGTATGCTCATGCATCTTTTGTAATTTGTTAAATTCCTTTGACTCAGCACCGAAGAGTCTGATTCAGGTCTGGGGTGGGGCCCACTGATTTCCACTTTTAACAAGCTTCCAGGTGATGCTGGTCTACTGACCATACTGAGAAGCAGCATTCTATTAATAACTCATGGTTTGACACTCTGCATTTCTTTACCTGGTAACAAGTCATATCAAAAGTTTCATTCACATGGCTGAAATCTTGTACATTAGCAATGCAAAACAGTGAAAACAGAACACCATTATCAATTATAACAGAAAATTAACAGACTAAGAAATGAGAGGGAGAAATGTCGGAGAGGGCAATGGCACCCCACTCCAATACTCCTTGCCTGGAAAGCCCCATGGATGGAGGAGCCTGATGGGCTGCAGTCCACGGGGTCGCGAAGAGTCGGACATGACTAAGCGACTTCACTTTCCCTTTTCACTTTCATGCATTGGAGAAGGAAATGGCAACCCACTCCAGTGTTCTTGCCTGGAGAATCCCAGGGATGGGGGAGCCTGGTAGGCTGCCGTCTATGGGGTCGCACAGAGTCGGACATGACTGAAGCGACTTAGCAGCAGCAGCAACAACATAAGAAATGAAAAACAAACAGGGTGCATGGTCGGTGCACATATTCTAAAAGGGAGAATGGAAATTCAGTTGTAAGAGTGGGATTAAACTCTCCACACCATTTTTAAAGTGTCAGAACCAAGCAGCTGGCTAAATTTGTTTTTCAGGGGTGGGGATCAGATAAAGATGAACAAATGCTCTGAAAAGTCTTCTGGGTAGATATGGAGAGAAGGTGGTATACTCTTTACTGGGATTTGTATAGAAGTCTAAGTTGGTTTAATTCAGAAGTACCTATGTAAGATTTTGAAACTTTTGTAACACATAGGGAAATAGAATTCAGCGTAAATATTGTGTAGGGCTGAGGGGTTGAGTTCTGTTGCATTCACAGTTATGAAATTGTTTCATTCCAAAAGCTTCTCAAATTTTAGCCATTCGTATGTCTTCTTCGGAGAAATGTCTATTTAGTTCTTTGGCCCATTTTTTGATTGGGTCGTTTATTTTTCTGGAATTGATCTGCAGGAGTTGCTTGTATATTTTTGAGATTAGTTGTTTGTCAGTTGCTTCATTTGCTATTATTTTCTCCCATTCGGAAGGCTGTCTTTTCACTTTGCTTGTATTTTCCTTTGTTGTGCAGAAGCTTTTAATTTTAATTAGGTCCCATTTGTTTATTTTTGCTTTTATTTCCAGAATTCTGGGAGGTGGATCATAGAGGATCCCGCTGTGGTTTATGTCGGAGTGTTTTGCCTATGTTCTCCTCTAGGAGTTTTATAGTTTCTGGTCTTACATTTAGATCTTTAATCCATTTTGAGTTTATCTTTGTGTGCGGTGTTAGAAAGTGATCTAGTTTCATTCTTTTACAAGTGGTTGACCAGTTTTCCCAGCACCACTTGTTAAAGATTGTCTTTACTCCATTGTATATTCTTGCCTCCTTTGTCAAAGATAAGGTGTCCATATGTGTGTGGATTTATCTCTGGGCTTTCTATTTTGTTCCATTGATCTATATTTCTGTCTTTGTGCCAATACCATACTGTCTTGATGACTGTGGCTTTGGAGTAGAGCCTGAAGTCAGGCAAGTTGATTCCTCCAGTTCCATTCTTCTTTCTCAAGATTGCTTTGGCTATTCGAGGTTTTTTGTATTTCCATACAAATCTTGAAATTATTTGTTCTAGTTCTGTGAAAAATATCGCTCGTAGCTTGATAGGGATTGCATTGAATTTGTAGATTGCTTTGGGTAGTATACTCATTTTAAATGTGAACCATCTGGGTAACTTGTTAAAATGGATTCCGAATCAAGTTTGGGGTGGGACCTGAGATTTGGCATTTCTAACAAGCTCCCAGGATCCAGCACAACAAATGCTGATACTCGTATCATAGAAGGAAGAATCAAGACAAGTTTGCAATCAGAATTCCCTTGGGTGAACTCCACACTAATGGACAGTTTCTGGGGACAGGATCCAAGTACCACACGGTGCTGCTGTAATGTCTGATGGAGACACATTACATCCAAAGATGAGCCTCTGATCTGAACAGCTTCTATGGTCTGTTGGATAGGCTCTAGAATAGGTCACAGCTACCTGAGGTGTCTGATATTTATTGGCAGAATGACCCTGAACAAGCTATTAACCTCTTATAGTCTCAAAATAGCTGCTATGAAAATTCTTGTATTTTACAAGCATGGACTAAACCCATCATTAGCTCCAACTCTCTCAATTCTTTGATCATTCACTAGTGAACAATCATTATCTATTTAACCAATGGCATATCCTTGTCCTATAAACAAAGGTTCCCAACAAAGGTAAAAGTCTATGTTTAAAAAAAAAAAAAAAAAAAAAAACCACCTCACACATAAGGATTCATTGTTCAATTTCTTTCACTTTGGTAACTTTTTGAAGACTAAATTTTTCTGCATTTTACTCCTGTGTACAAACCAATAATGAGATAGCTCCTATGTTCGCTCTTACCAGTCACTCACTTTTCCAACATTGACTTTTCCGTCAGCACAACTCGGGGTGAAGAAAGACCAACCCAAGTTCTATGTGGACTACTCGGGTGAGGGAATTCTCCTCTACTCATTTTAGAAGTCAACGTATACTTTTCCTTTTATCAGTGAATGAAGAATGGCTGGAAGGGGAGTGCAAAGGGAAGGTTGGCATTTTCCCCAAAGCTTTTGTTGAACTACATGCAGCTACAGACTTGGAAAGCACACCCAGAAGAGTCTAGGATGTTTCACAACCTACAACGTTGAAGAAAAGGAAGTACTATCGCTTACAAGATTTGGCACGCCTCTGCTGTACATTTGAGAGACATCTCTAGTAGAAGTATTAATTCATCTACTCTTCCGTTAAAACTTAACCTATTAGACGATGATGTGAGAACTTACAATGATTACGTTGAAGACGGGGGGTGGTGGTCGGAAATGTCTAGAAGAGGGGGGTCTTCTAGGGTGCAGAAAATCTGTTTCTTGCTTGGAGTGCTGGCTACCCATGTTCGGTTTGTGAAAATTCACCAAGTTGTATACTTACTATTGGTACGCTTCTCTCTATATATGTGACGCCTCAATAAAAAACTTACAAAAACAAGATACCCAGAGTGCAGGCCCAAGACCTAAGTATAAATACCCCCACTCCTAGACCATTACTATCACAAACTCCCGGGGACTGAGGTAACTTTATAGGTAACTCAGAAGGTGTGAGCACGCACACCTACACACATGAAACCGACATTTTGGGGATTAGAAGTCTCGCTGCTTAAACAGAACCTAGACTGAGTTATGTTCCCCTGGACTATAGCTTTTAATTTCACAGAAAATTAAAATACTGGAACTACGTCCCTTGATTTCTTCTCATAGAGGACATCTGTTAGAGTTCAGTAGTGAGTATATGCCACTAATACTTGAGATGAAAAGGGACCATGCTCAGGAAGCCAGGTGGTTAGTACCATCTTACTAGGTTACATTTGTTTTTCAGGATTAACTTGGGTGAGTTTCCATAAATTCAAAACGCCTGGCCTTAATTCCCCTTCCTCTAGTGGAATATTCTGTTAACAATTTTTCAAGTGTGTAGGTGCTTATGAAAAGCACATTTAGGAGACAAACTGCAGACTGAATCAACACCAGTATGAAAACGCAGCTGGTGGGTGTGCGCACACACACAGGTGAGGTGCGGTGTTGGCTTCCGCATACAGTGAAGGCCAGCAGGTTACCACTGGAAATCAGGGGACACAACTTGAGGAAATACAACCCCAGAGCAAAGAACACCAAATACTGTTGCTGCTCATCACACTGAGTTGAGTTTACTGGGCCAATAGGATACACGGTCTCTGAGCTGCCTTATTAAGGGTGACAGTAAGGATAAAAATGCTGAGTTGTTAACTCCTTTGCTTAAGCCATTCTTTATTAGAACCCATCCTTTTTGTAATCCTGCACATCGGTTTGAAATATTACTAAAAACAAAAATAACCGTGAAGCATTTTCGATTTTTGACCTTTCATTCCCCTAGATGACTTGTGAGTAGTTTACATTTGTTAAGTTGGATTTTCTTTCAGGACAGCAAAGAAACAATCTCTACACAGATCTGGTTGGAGAGAACATGGTTTAATTAAAGGCAAAGCTGATTTCAGCAGCTGCAGGTCTTGCACAGACAGACCAAAACAAATAAACAAAAACAAAAAGAAACACAAAAGAAAGTCTGCTACACAGAACCAGTTTCTGATGAAGATTCTCCTTTCCCTCATTACTCCACACTGAGGATGATAAGGTGAGGAACCCCGCCCCAAGAGTCAAAAAACATTCCAAACACCAAATTCTCATGCAGAAATGGGGCTGCAGACAGGACGTGGGCACTGCGGGAGCGGGAGCGAGACGGCGAACCTGGTGGGCGTGTCGAGGGTGCAAGAGTTGGTGACGGTTCAAACACTGGAATGTTGCAGCTGCCTGAATGCAGAGCTCAAACACACAAAGTGGGTAAAGGCAGCAGGGAAGGAGGCTCGGGAGGGAGGGGATGGGAGGACGGTGGTCACGGAGGAGGGGCTGGAGAGAAGCACAAAGGGTTTCATATTGCCATTGGGTGGGGGACTTCACCCTTTCAGATCTTTCCAAAAAAAAAAAAAAAACAAACAAACAAACAACACAACATCAAAAACAGAAAACCCCAAACACCATGTCAAACTAAAAGAGCAGTAATGTAAGCATTCGGGACTCCAACCACTCTCTCGGAAGAGCAATGAGCATGAATCTCTCACCCCCTTTCATTGCTGGGGTTGCCCAGACTCCAGTGACGACCAGGGCTCCTGGATGTGCTTTGCTCTGTAGCTGTTTTCCAGCTCTTGAGTCCCACGCTAGCTCCACACACTCACACGCACCACCACTCCCCTCCAGGGAGCAGGGCCAGCGTGCACACACACGAACACTCACGCACGCGAAGGAGAGCCCTCCCAGAAAACAAACCCTACCACTAGCACAGCAATTGGACATTTAGATTGTTTCCATAATTTCCCCTTAAAATATTACTTTTCCAGGAAATGACTATCAGAAATGCTGTCCTTCTGTTTCTACACAAGAAAACTCTTCAGTCCTCTTTCCTTCTAATAAATATCAGATAAAAAGTTTCTTTTCTTTTCTTCTGCCTTCTCCAGAGTGGACTCCACTGTGTTTTCCTTCTGTGCCTGATGCACAGGCGTCCGTGTCGCCTTGGATTTCCTCTGAAAGTGGAGGCTGGGAGACCACAGCCGGGCAGGGGCCTGGCCGCTCAGCGGGCCGTGCGCACGCCGCCACTTCCTTCCGTTTCAGACTGTCTTTTGGGCCCCAACTGCTGGCCCCCATGCTGTTGCTTCTTGGCGAGATGTTGTACACGTTAGGAATAAAAACGATTACAGCACACAGCACAGGGTAGAAAGGGGGTGGAGGTAGGGACTGGAGGAGGTGGGTGGTAAGTAGGATGGGGGCACAAAAACCAACCAAACAAAAAGTAACCACACTGAAAGCTTCTACCTATTAACCTGTGTCAGGCCATGAATGGACTAGCCTGCCTGCTGTGGGACTGCCTGCGACACTACCGTAAAATAGACCGGAGTCACAAACGTTCCTTTAGAGCCCTACGGCAGTCCTCGGCTAGTCCAGCCCAGCACCAGCAGCCATGCGGCATCCTCAGCTGGGGCTCGAGCACCTACAGAGTGAAGGGCATTTCTGGCTGGAGTCTCCAGGCTAGAGGAGGGCCCACCAGAACCTTCTGAGTCCAAGCGGAGGCCGCATCCTCGCCCTCATGGACCGTTTCCACGGGCTGAAGAGGTCGGTTTCCCCATCCTGTCACCACCGACCTCTCACAGGAGCAGTGCACGGGGTTTTCCTTGCTACACACTGACTAGAAGAAGCACATCTGTGTATGGAGAATTCAGTGTGATATCTTACTACCGAGAGTAATAACAGTAATAAAAGATGGTCAGGAGTAATTTCAACTACATTCTCAGTCAGCAAAGCAATCATTAATGGATTCCTATTTTATTCCCCAAAGAGGAAAAAAAAAGGACTGAGAAGTTCCCATTGGCTTCTCCCATCTGCCTTCCCTTCTCAGCTTTCACTTCCCATGTGGCTGGGGACATGCACGATGGAGAAGGTGAGAGGCGGTGATATCAGGTAACTGAGTGAGACAAACAGCAGTTCCTCTCCCCCTCCGGAAGGCCCCGGGGGGACGGAGAGTTCCTGATGGTTTTTTCTTTTTGTTGCACTGCGGACATTTCGTGCACACTCAGCGGGCTGGTGGAATACTTACACCCTCTCAACAGCGAGACACAGAAAAGAGGGCTGCCACCTGCAGGGAACTGTGTGGGTCAGTCCTGCAAACCCAACATGCCATGGTTTATGGAGCCTTCATTCCCAGGGTGCCGCTCTGGCCTCAGTGTGGAGGATTCATGGCGCCTTGTCCCCGCTGCTGTTTCTGCTTCTGCTGCATTAACAGCTGCTCCAAAGCAGAGGGTCCAGGATGCATCATGGAACTGGACCAGATAGACTGAAAAACAGCCCAGAGCTTGTCAGCAGAGGTCACATGCCTGGTTGTCTGAAAGGGATTTGATTTTCAATCCCAGCCAAACATAAAGGTGTGTATGTCCCAAGATCCCCAAACCCTGAAAAAATCCAGCTATTACAAGGAGTTGCTGTAAGACCAGGTCCTTTAAGACTGGTTAGTTAGTTCTCATTAAGATCATTTTAAACCAGAAAAGGTGAAAGTATGTTTTCTATAAAGTCTTTTTACTAAAATTCAGCTCCATGTGAGAACAGACACTGACTTTATAGGTTTTAGGCAGGCAAAACATTTATGAAATTAGATATCCTTCTTTTACTTGTTCAGAAAAGGAGTAAAGAAAGTATTTCCAGATGAGTCAGAATTTTCTTAATCTTAGAATCCAACTAAAACCTTCATGTCTGTCCCCCAGAGGATACTGGTTTATCACTAGTGAATTCAAAAATTTAAAAAAAAAAAAAAAATCCTTTTAAAGAATCTTATAATGCAGACCATGCTTTGGAGACTTTGCCAGATATATAGTATGAATCAAACAATCCTAAGGGCCTTAGGAATAAAACGAGCTATTTATGTGAATGAATACAGAGACATCTCATATGGTTCTTGTTCCTGATCCACTCACCTTTAGGCTCTCCATGAGGACAGCAGAGGAATCCTCCATGGATGGGCCATGGCCTGTCCAGGAGCCACTTGGAGTGCTGGCCTGATGCCAACTGCTCTCAGAGGATGATGCTGCTGAGAGATAATCGATGCCAAACCCACCCATGGCTAGAAATGAAGAGAAAAGAATAATTCAAGAAGATGTTCTTTCACTGTCAAAGGTCCAGGAAGGACACAAAGTAAGTTAGTTCACTTCTGCTAAGCAATGAAGACTGGATCTCACCTGGCTTATCAGTTTTCCACCGGTCTGCAGTTCTCCTATCCCTGTTATCTGGAGTCCCAATGGGTCCAAAATTGGAGAATGGGACAGAATTGTGGTTGTGTGTTGGAGGGGAGCTTGGCAGGCTGCTTGGGTTGGAGGAATGAGGAGACTGGCTGGCTGGTGTTGAATGATCTATTGAATAACAGCAATGCAAGACATTAAATAGAAATGTTTCACAAACATAACAAGAATGAAAGTTTCCGGTAGATTTGATCACTTAAATTCTCTTAAAAATAACCACAGGGTTTCGGGAGAAAGGCAAAATAAAGGCCCCCAGAGGGACCCTGCCAGATGTACTAGTCTGTATTACTGTACATGTCTAAGGCACTTTCCTTACCTTAAAAATAAAAATGTGGACAGTTTTGTCAAACGTATGCATTGTTTTGGTGTGCCTGTTTCAGATAAGTATATACTGGTCTTCTCTATCAGGGCAGAATTGCCTAACCTTAAGAATTTTCCTGCAAAGAATGAATATCTACAAATAAAACTAAAAAACAGCTGCAAACCTTAAGATAAAACTCGTATTTTTCTCCCTTACAACTGTGCTCATTACTGAGAATGTAAAACAGCTTTTTTAAATGGCATTTATTATGTGAACCAGCTCACCAGGCTTTTTTACACCCCATTTTCCTTCAGAAGTTACTTTAAAAACAAATACAAACAACAACAAAAATCATAGTAACAGACAAAAACCACCAAATACATAAAATTACCAAACCACACTATCTTTCAAGTGTACGGGTAATAATGCAAAGTCTATAATTTAAAGACTAGTCAATACCTGAACTGGCAGGAAGAGATGGAGACCATGGAGTCCCTTCAAAAAGGGAGTACAATGATGTTTCCTGGGGAGCCATTGAGGGATTAAGTTCTGCTTTGGAGCTGGGTGTCAGGTTTTTCCCGTATACCTCATTGAACACACTGTTATTTGGGTATCGTTCCTGAAAGACAGCGACCACCAAGTTAACAGACTCACTCCAATGAAAGAAAATGTAGTGTTCATGCACATGGATGCTTGACAGATCTTAAGACTTTCTTTGCAAGACAAACTTTTGAAGGCTTTTACTTCTGTTTCTTTCAGTTTTCCTGTTTTTATTCATTTGCTTTTTACTTTCCCCCACCCTTTATCCTGTTCTATGTAAACCGCTCAGGTTAAAAAGTATGAATAATTTACCTGGCTGAACAAGAGAGCCTCATTTCAAACTTATAAAAGTCTCCAGTATACCCTAATCAAAGCGGGGGGAGGGGGGAGGGGTAAAATCAGATACCTGGAAAATACCAATATATGGAAGAGAAAGGAAAGAGAAAAACAGATGTATTGAGACACACTGGGAAAGAAAATGCTAGCCCACAGCAGGATGCCTCACTGTTTACGCACCTGATTGAGGGAGAATCCGGTGAGAGACAGGAAAGAGGATGAATGTGACATGAGCTCTGAGGGCTTCTCCAGTAAGGATTTCTTCATAGTCCCAGAGGGAAAACAAAAGATAGTTAAATTATGCTTTCCATTTTCTTAGTAGGAATTTTAAGATACCATACAAGCAAAATAAAGGACCACAATTTAAGAATACCTGTATTCATCTCTCTTGTACAAATTAAAGCTTAGAAAGTATCAATTCAACTCGGATTACTTTTTACTAATACCATGGTCCTGCTAAGGGCCAGTCATCACAGGTGAGTCAGACAGAACCCTCCTGATCAGTACTTCTAACTTAAGCACAGAGATCCTGGCAGGGACACTGGAAACTGGCAGTACTGAGTATTCACTAGGTAAGAACCTCAGGAATCCCTTTGTCACTAGCTGCATTTAAAATGCTCTCAAAACAAGACGCTGAACTGATCAAACACTGTTTTCTTCCTAATTTCTTCCCCCCTCGCTAGAATCTTAAAAACACAGGCATTAATGACTTTAAAAAAGCCTTTAGATCCATTTGACAACTGGCTTTGTTAGCATGGTTCCTAAGCAACTCTATTTGTGGTATGTATTCAAACACTTGCTAAAGTCAAGTTTACATTTACTGGTCCTTAAGAACTCACTGGTTTAAAAAAAAAAAAAAAAAAGCTGAATCTCTGATGCTCACTATCACTGAACTGTTGGTCAACAAAGCATTTCACTTGCTATATGCAAGGCACTGTCACGCACATGACATCATTAATGATGTTAAATATAGGAAGGGTTATAGTTAAGGTGTTTTTTCTTTTTTTAACATGACAAAACCCCACTAAAAGCAAACCCCCCGCCCCCCGCCCCTCTTGTTTCACCATGAGGTTCATTTCCAAAGGAGAAGGTAAGCACAACTACGGATTAGGAAACAAGTGAACAGAAAGGCGCTCTGCCCCTAGGCCCTTAAGCCACCCAGCCAAAACAAAAACAAAACAGCAAGAAAGGCAAACAGGTAGAATCAACAGTTTAGAACGTTTTCTTACCCTGTGTTTATGGAAAAGAATCAGCAAGAAAGTGGAACTCAAAAATGTTTTACGCTTTATTAAGAAGCAGGGAAGGGGAAAAAAACCTCATAGCATACATCTTTCTTGCAGTTCCCGACCTCAGTAAAACATGTAAATAATGGCATCCTTTGAAATGCAGACTGGGATATAGAAGATTATTTTTAAAAGATACTACTAATCAATTCTTAGATCTTATCTCTGTGCTCACTCATTGATGGTACTCCAATCGTGTTTTTAAATCGAGTCCTCTTCATATTACAAATCTGGCTCTGAATTTAGATCAGGGCTTTTAGTTAACCAAACAGAAAAGAACCACTTACTGTTTAGTAAAATCAATCTAGAATCTTTTTATTCAGTAAAACATCTGGAACATTATTTCATTTCATATTTTGAATACATGAGGAAAAATCTCACTGTTCCTAAGCCAGATTAAATGACACCTAAAATTCCCGGGCCAGGTGGAAATGACACCTGAAAAGGAAGTTAATTTCCCAGCGTTACATCTTGTGTGTGCCCAGCCCTGCAGGATGCTTTCTGGATAACATATATTACAAAGCTACAAGATTTGGGCAAACTATGGGACGAAGTTTTGCCACATTTTACTGTCATGTGAATGTTAGTTTGGGCAATCAGGAAATAAGCTTTAAAATTCTGTTAAAAAAAGGAAAGCCCTAGAAAGAAGAAACTACCTATTCTACTACAAAATCTCAGAAGAAAAGGTAGGGGTCACAGCAAGAAGAAGAATTACATCAAATACATACAAAGAGGCTTCGTCCAGGAAGAGAGGCGAGAGGCCCCAGCAGAGCTGGGTAAAGATCAGGAGGGTTAGAAAAAATCAGCTCTTCCTCTTCCTCCAAGGCAGCCAGACTCTTTAACAGGTCCGGAGGAAGCAGAGGGGAGCCTTTGGGGTCCTAGTGACAGAAAGGATCACAGTGAGATGCAATAAGGGATGACAAAAGCACAGCGGAGAAGCAGCATCATTAGGGAGACGGCGGCAGCTAAAGTCAAGGAGGAAGCTGTAAGGAGCAGTAAGACGGCATTACGCAAAGAGGAACAGGCTTCGAAACACCAAAGCAAAGTGACACAAGGACAATGAGAAGGAAAGATCAAGACAACGGAAAGAAGTAAAGACAGTGACAGACAGAGCAGAACATAAAAGGCTAAGGTGGAAGCCAGGGAAACAACGCAAGGGGGCAAAGAGATCAGTGTTATCTTGGGCTAACAGAGAAACAGCATTTTTAAAAATGTTACCAACACACACCTGTTTCTCATGAGTGAAAAGGGCAAAGACCGGGAACTCCACTGTCAAAGATGACAGGCTAAATTTGTTCCTCTCAGAAAGCCACTTGCTTAAATATGCAGTAACCCTACTTTTAAACTTAGATGACTCAGCCCAGCTGAAAGGAGCTTTGTCTCAGAATTCTCTAATGTGCTGCCTTAAGAGATTTCTGCACATGGTCCTCTCTGCCAGACCGTCAAGTTCAACGTCAGGAATGGCATTCTTCAGCTTCCCCAAATCTATGTGGTGTGAAGAGGGCACCAAGAGCTGCGCCCACTTACTCAGTGGTGTTCTGTAGCACTAATGAGATCAGAGGGACCTTTAAACATCTACCTGAGACCTCTGAAATGCCTGGTGACAGGGAAGGACACGCACCTCAAATGGCATCCTGGGCACAGGGTCCTGCTCTGGACGGAAGACTCCCGGGGACCGTTTGCCCCTGCGGTCCACACTGGCTTGCTGTGCCATCACAGCTCTGTTATCAGCAGCGCTGTAGGAAGAATCCCAGTAGAACTCCGGGATCTTGACTTCTGAGGGGTTATGGTTATATGGCTCCATGGGGAAAGGCTTCATCGTTTTCTCAAGAGGCTGCTGCTGCCTTACAGGAGGTTGCAACGACGGCTCAAACAGTTTTATGGGGTCTTGGGTTTGAAGGTAGTAGGGCTGTTTCACAGGCATGATTTTCCCTAATGGGCCTTGAACCTGAGGGGGATTCCACAGCTGTTTGGAGGCATCTGCCTGTTGATACTAAAAAAAGAGATGCCTGGTTCACCAAGATGAGGATAAAATGCAATGTTACTTCACTCAGGACTCACAGAGAGAACTTGAGAGATTTTACCACCAACAAAACTCTGGGTCACGCAGGGTTGTTGTTTCTTTAGGTTTTTTAATACACAGAGCTTTTTGAGAACAGATTAAGGGCACTGAGTTCATATTCTCTTTCACTTCCAATATTAAGAGGTTTAATTAATGAGGGTTTGAGTGTGGGTGGGTGGGCACGCATCCATTTCCCCTTCTGCTCCAAGGGCTGCAGGATGATAATACTTAAGACTGGTGTCACAGTTCTCTTAACATCTCATCAAGAGCACGATTCTGTTTCCCTTCTGTAGTTCAGGTTTAAATATGGGAAATTCTTTTCAGAAAATCCCTTTCTATAAAGCTGACAAGCAGTAGCAGCAAAGTATGGTAGGTGCTATCTATTCTCCTTTACAAAAGTAAAAAGAACAACTGAACTTTCCTAAACAGCAAAGACTGCTGGGTTCCCATAAGCATTATAAGTCTAAGCAAAAAGTAGTTGAATGCTTACTTTTTTTTTTAATTGGAGGATAACTGCATTACAATGTTGTATTGCTTTCTGCCATACAACAACCTGAATCAGCCAGGTATGCATAAATCCCCTCCCTCCCACATCCCACCCTTGCCCCACCCCGTTCCACCCTCCCCAGGTTGAGCTCCTGTGTCACAAAGCAACTTCCCATTAGCTATTTTACCAAGGGAGGTGGATTAACTAGGATTTTTAATTAACTTGACGCTGAATGATTTCAGGTGCTCCTCTCCTCACCTCAGCTGGAAGTACACACAACTGTAACTCACCTGTTGGAATCCAGAGTGGTGAGGAGGACTTTTCCCCAAAGCCGGCACAGCTTTTGTAGGGGACTGCTGCTGCTGAGCTAGAGCTTGAACCTGCAGCTGGCTTGCAGTCTGTGCTGCTGGCGGAGCGGGGAGAGGTGGGAGGGGCTGCTGGGACGGCGGCTGAGGCTGCTGGGGTCCCTGGGTCACGGGCCCTGGTCCGGAGGGCCGCTGCTGGCTGTAAGGGATGTGGGACTGTTTCCCAGCTTGCACCTGGTTTCCTGCTGGAGAGTGAGCTGCAGGCTGAAGGAAGGTTCCTGGGACAGAAACACCAGCTGGGAAGGTGTAACCTGAGCCCATAGAAAATGCCACAGGAGGGGGGATAACATATGTTGGGGGCGGGAACCCTTCAAAATAGAAGAACATCGTTTTAGTTCTAAGGAAACTTAGCAAACGAAAGACAAAAATTAGTCATTTGGGGCTGGGGTGGAGAAGAGGTTTTCTAATAAATCATGAAAGACAGGGATCAACCATCAAGTAAGACTCAAGTGTCAAACTTTAACCTGATTTCAAGAATTAAATACAGGTTACTGCCTGCTTCTTCTATCCACTGAGGCAACTGGAATGTCCTAAAGGTTTCTCAGATGCCATGTTTAGTGACAGGCATTCCTTCATAATAACAAGCATGCACTTGCACAGAAACTACAGGTAAATGGCTCAAAAATAACTGAAACTATTAGAGAAAAGAGAACTACCTTATACCTTCTAATATTAAGGGTTTAGTAATGTCCTTCAGAGTCTAGAATTTCTCAGCAGGTGAATAGAAACTCCTACACAGATGGAATTCAGCAGAAGACATTACAAAACATGTATTTACCTGGCCGGCTGGGAAGAGGAGGGAAGGCTCCAGGGTGATGAATGGGGATGAACTGGGAGTTACTTGCTTGACTTGGGGTTTGAGTTACAGGTGTTTTCCTGGCTTCAGACACTGGAGTTTTTCTTAACTCTGTCTGAGATTTTACCTATGACCAACCAGAAGCAAGACTATCTATAATAATCTGAAACTCAAATGAGACAGAAAGCAGCACCTACTCTAACAAAGGATTTAAAACCCTATGTTAAAAAAAAAGTAAAGTACATGCTTGGTCCACTGGAGAAGGGAATGGCAAGCCACTTCAGTATTCTTGCCTTGAGAACCCCATGAACAGTATGAAAAGGCAAAATAATAGGATACTGAATCAGGAACTCCCCAGAATTAGGTGTCCAATATGCTACTGGAGATCAGTGGAGAAGTAACTCCAGAAAGAAAGAAGGGATGGAACCAAAACAAAAATACCCAGTTGTGCATGTGACTGGTGATAGAAGCAAGATCCGATGCTGTAAAGAGCAATATTGCACAGGAACCTGGAATGTCAGGTCCATGAATCAAGGCAAATTGGCAGTGGTCAAACAAGAGATGGCAAGGGTGAACGTCGACATTCTAGGAATCAGCGAACTAAAATGGACTGGAATGGGTGAATTTAACTCAGATGACCATTATATCTACTACTGCGGGCAGGAATCCCTCAGAAGAAATGGAGTAGCCATCATGGTCAGCAGAAGAGTCCGAAATGCAGTACTTGGATGCAGTCTCAAAAACAACAGAATGATCTCTGTTCGTTTCCAAGGCAAACCATTCAATATGACAGTTATCCAAGTCTATGCCCCAACCAGTAATGCTGAAGAAGCTGAAGTTGAACTGTTCTATGAAGACCTACAAGACCTTTTAGCACTAACACACAAAAAAGATGTCCTTTTCATTATAGGGGACTGGAATGCAAAAGTAGGAAGTCAAGAAACACCTGGAGTAACAGGCAAATTTGGCCTTGGAATGCAGAATGAAGCAGGGCAAAGGCTAATAGAGTTTTGCCAAGAAAATGCACTGGTCATAGGCAAACACCCTCTTCCAACAACACAAGAGAAGACTCTACACATGACATCACCAGATGGTCAACACCAAAATCAGACTGATTATATTCTATGCAGCCAAAGATGGAGAAGCTCTATACAGTCAGCAAAAACAAGACCAGGAGCTGACTGTGGCTCAGATCATGAACTCCTTATTGCCAAATTCAGACTCACATTGAAGAAAGTAGGGACAACCGCTAGACCATTTTGGTATAACCTAAATCCAATCCCTTATGATTATACAGTGGAAGTGAGAAATAGATTTAAGGGCCTAGATCTGATAGATAGAGTGCCTGATGACCTATGGAATGAGGTTCGTGACATTGTACAGGAGACAGGGATTAAGACCATCCCCATGGAAAAGAAATGCAAAAAAGCAAAATGGCTGTCTGGGGAGGCCTTACAAATAGCTGTGAAAAGAAGAGAAGCGAAAAGCAAAGGAGAAAAGGAAAGATGTAAGCATCGGAATGCAGAGTTCCAAAGAATAGCAAGAAGAGATAAGAAAGCCTTCTTCAGCGATCAATGCAAAGAAATAGAAGAAAACAACAGAATGGGAAAGACTAGAGATCTCTTCAAGAAAATTAGAGATACCAAGGGAACATTTCATGCAAAGATGGGCTCGATAAAGGACAGAAATGGTATGGACCTAACAGAAGCAGAAGATATTAAGAAGAGGTGGCAAGAATACACAGAAGAACTGTACAAAAAAGATCTTCACGACCCAGATAATCACAATGGTGTGATCACTCATCTAGAGCCAGACATCCTGGAGTGTGAAGTCAAGTGGGCCTTAGAAAGCATCACTACGAACAAAGCTAGTGGAGGTCATGGAATTCCAGTTGAGCTATTTCAAATCCTGAAAGATGATGCTGTGAAAGTGCTACACTCAATATGCCAGCAAATTTGGAAAACTCAGCAGTGGCCACAGGACTGGAAAGGGTCTGTTTTTATTCCAATTCCAAAGAAAGGCAATGCCAAAGAATGCTCAAACTACCACACAATTGCACTCATCTCACACGCTAGTAAAGTAATGCTCAAAATTGTCCAAGCCAGGCTTTAACAATATGTGAACCGTGAACTTCCTAATGTTCAAGCTGGTTTTAGAAAAGGCAGAGGAACCAGAGATCAAATTGCCAACATCCACTGGATCATGGAAAAAGCAAGAGAGTTCCAGAAAAACATCTCTTTCTGCTTTATTGACTATGCCAAAGCCTTTGACTGTGTAGATCACAATAAACTGTGGAAAATTCTGAAAGAGATGGGAATACCAGACCACCTGACCTGCCTCTTGAGAAATCTGTATGCAGGTCAGGAAGCAACAGTTAGAACTGGACATGGAACAACAGACTGGTTCCAAATAGGAAAAGGAGTGTGTCAAGGCTGTATACTGTCACCCTGCTTATTTAACTTATATGCAGAGTACATCATGAGAAACGCTGGACTGGAAGAAACACAAGCTGGAATCAAGATTGCCGGGAGAAATATCAATAACCTCAGATATGCAGACAACACCACCCTTATGGCAGAAAGTGAAGAGGAACTATAAAGCCTCTTCGTGAAAGTGAAAGAAGAGAGGCAAAAGTTGGCTTAAAGCTCAACATTCAGAAAACGAAGATTATAGCATCCAGTTCCATCACTTCATGGGAAATAGATGGGGAAACACTGTCAGACTATTTTTTTTGGCTCCAAAAATCACTGCAGATGGTGACTGCAGCCATGAAATTAAAAGATGCTTACTCCTTGGAAGAAAAGTTATGACCAACCTAGATAGCATATTCAAAAGCAGAGACATTACTTTGCCGACTATCTGTCTAGTCAAGGCTATGGTTTTTCCAGTGGTCATGTATGGATGTGAGAGTTGGACTGTGAAGAAGGTTGAGCGCCGAAGAATTGATGCTTTTGAACTGTGGTGTTGGAGAAGACTCTTGAGAGTCCCTTGGACTGCAAGGAGATTCAACCAGTCCATTCTGAAGGAAATCAGCCCTGAGATTTCTTTGGAAGGAAAGATGCTAATGGTGAAACTCCAGTACTTTGGCCACCTCATGCGAAGAGTTGACTCATTGGAAAAGACTCTGATGCTGGGAGGGATTGGGGGCAGGAGAAGGGGACGACAGAGGCTGGATGGCTGGATGGCATCACTGACTCGATGTACGTGAGTCTGAGTGAAATCCGAGTTGGTGATGGACAGGGAGCCCTGGTGTGCTGTGATTCATGGGGTCACAAAGAGTCGGACACGACTGAACTGAACTGAACTGAACTGACATGCTTATTCACCTCACCTAAATTAAAAATGGGAAAATCAAATTACTTAAATACCTCAAAAAGCTGTAAGGGCTTAGTTTTACTCGTACAGTTATTTTGCTTTCAAAAATCACAGAAGTACGAAATATGGACGAGGACTGAGAACTCATTTCTTTTATAAATGACACACCCAATGCCAAAAGAGTGAAACAGTTGCCTATTTTCTTAAGCCAATGTTATCAGCCCCAGGGCCATGTATTCTCTAATTCATTAAGAACATACATGAATTGATAATGATCACTAGCTCACAGATGAGACACTTGGCCCTCAGTGTAACTTCATCTGGGAGGCTTTAAAGGTATCATTCAAGCACCCACCCTCCACCCTGCAACGCTACCACCCCCAGAATAAATGAGGATACTTTCAGCAGTAAAAAGTCAGGCCTGAGATCCTACACGTGGCGCTCGAGAAGCAGATGCCATATGCACTGCTCAAGCAATATAAAGATGAGCAAAATGAGGAAAACCGGCAGCATTTAATAGAAAACTCAGGGTGAGGTACAGAGGGTGGTGACACACTGATTATTGTCAGGCTTTCTTTAATCACAGATACTCAGATTTAAAAGGGATGAGAGACTGGAAGAGACTTCATTTTCTTGGACCTTTCTGGGAGGCAGCTTCAGAGAATGAAGGCAGAGCAGGCAGGAAACAGCTGAACTCTTCACCCCTAAAACACTGATCTCTGGCTTTACAGTTCTTTTGGCATTTGTCCCTTGCCTTTCCCCAACACCTCTCACTCTCTCTGTGCCTTTCCTCAATTTCTACCATGTTTTTCTCTGTTTCTCCCCCTACTATTAATATTAAAATGGAACTATTATGTCCTTTCCCCAAAAAAACCTTGTAAGGAAAATACACTGTAGATATTTTTTATCTGAAGGCAGCTTTCAAAAATGTAAGAATCCTCATGCCTACTGTAAATAAATACATTTGCCAGAATGTGTTTAATGAATCAAATGGCTACAAACATTGGTGGTATTAATAAGACCAGCACAGAGTAAAGACCTTTTTCTGTTTATATGAAATCATCTGTATCTCTTTGGTAAGATACATACACACACATATATATATAAACAAGTCACAAATAACTGAGTAGTGTTTATCTTTCCCCAGCAGGAGACTTGGATTCTTGCTTTACAAATTCCCATGAGTCAGGATAACACTGAGGTTATACAATGCTACTGGCTGGGGCAGATAGAAATGTCAAGGAAAATCTTTTTCCAAAAATGTATTTCATTTTGTAGAGTGAATCTGGGAAAAAAGAAAACAAAACAAAACGAAACGAAACACCACTGTGTAAGCCTTAACATACTCAGCTATGTGGGATATATAAATATCTCAAATTTTTTAAAAATCGCAGTTATAGCTCCCAAAGAAAATGTAATTATTTGTGAAATTGAGAGCTCTGCAACTGGTCTCATTTCCTACCACTTAAACTGGAGAGAAATGACAAAGATGTCCAACCAGGTTAGGATTTTTTCACTCACATTACAATTTCTGTGAACTGACAAGAGTATCGATCTACCACAGTTCTTCCTATTACCTGGCTATGCAGCCTTCTTAGGGTGCACTGAAGCTTCCGAAACAGCCACTTCACAAGGGTTTAGCAACGGAATGGAACTCTTGCCTTTTGGGAGCCTCCTCTACCTGCTTTCTAGCTCAAGCACAGCTCACCTGCAGTGCCACACTCTGCCTTCCTGTTTCCTGCACCTTTTCTAGGGTGCCTTTCCTGGTTTCTGTTTCTCTCTTGTTGTCGTCCTTTCCATCATTCTTAGTTACAGTTACTCCTTTGCTACAGTCCTTCTCACCTCTTTGGGAGGAAAACTTCTTCCTTGGTCTCTGTTCGCTTCTCGTGGCTTAATGTTCTCTTTGAAGGTGACCACTGGTTTCTCTCCTGTGTCACAGCTGTTGCTTAGATTCCGGCCTGTAGACAGCACTGATTTCAGTCCTGGGTTCCCGTCAGCTGCCAGGGACTCTATGATGGTTGTGTCTTGCAGAATGAGGTTCTCTTTGGCTTCACTGGGGTCTTCCAGTATTAACTCTGGGATTTCTGTGATAAACAACAATTTCCCTACCTCATTTTCACACTGAATCAGCCTAAAAAAAGTAAAAATAAATCCATATATGAAAAACATAAATCTAAAAAACAACTGAACTTTGTATGGGTCCCACAGCCTTAAAATGTGGGAAACAGCAGGATGCAATAGTGTGGACTTGGGGAACATAAACAGTTTCCGCAGAAACTCACATTCTCATTATGCCACCACACATCACCACAACACACGCCTAGACCCTTTTAACGTTTTTCTAGTAAGTATAGTTACGTTTGCTCAGCATGTTTTCAGCACAAGGCACTAGAGTAGGCCCTTGAAGTTCCTATTTTCTAGGTGTGAAAACTGAAGCTCAGAGATGCCACAAGCATCATCCTGGTCTGTCTTGACTGAAACTGACCACCATGCATGCCCTTTTCAACACAAATCACCATAACTGTGAACATACAATTTAGTTACGATTTATACAGACGTTTATAAATTGGAGAAGCATCTCATAATAAATAAGGGAGACAAGGCCAATTCCTCTAAAAGAGGCAGTGTAATGAGAGGACAGAGATTAAAGAAATTCTAAAGATCACTAGGGTCATAATCTGATGCTGTGTTCCCAACCTTTTGATTTAAGAGTTTATAATCAATAGCTTTATACCCAAGTGTAAAACTCATATGGGGTATGTGTATGTATCTGATGAGGAATACCTTGGCTGATTATCTGCAATCCATTTGCCTATAGAGATCAAACGCTGCTGTCGTATTTGTCGTTGCTGACCCTCTTTGTCGCCTGTAATACCCTGATGACCTTTGGAAAAATCCAAGTTCCTAAAATTGACATAAGCAAATTATAGAAAATTAAACCTAATGAACTGCAATGGCTTCAGATTTTTCCATACAGGTTAGCTATTTGTTGTAATTAGCTCCATTTGCTTGAACTTATCTATACTCTTAAAGACTGTAAATACCACGAAACAAAGCAATATTAATGTGATATTTTTATTTATATTTCACTTTCTCATGGAGGAGTTGAAATAAATCACAAAGTTTTATTAGGAATGACTTTTTTTTAAAAAGAAGAATAAAGTTTTTATTTAACAGTAAGCTCACATTGTAAGTAACTTACTTCAAACAACCATGGCAATGCTAGAGTCTCTGAGATAGCTATTCTAACAGATAGTATTATCTATTCACTTCAAGGTGGTCCAACCTAAATCAGAAAAAAACTATCACATACCATAAAGTGTAAAGAGCAAAAAACTCATTGACATTAGAAAAGTAAGTCAACCTAAAAAATAAGGGTTTTTCAAATTTCTCTTTAAGCCATCTAAAAAAAAAAAAAAGGCAGCAGCATCTAAGAACTTCCAGGCAGTAGGCCAGAAACTGAGGATACAAAGATAAATAGTCTCCCGACCGTAAGGAACAAATAATTATGATTTAATCCAAAGAGATAAAAGCTAAGCAAAGAATAAGAGAAGCATTATAAAAGAAACATTACTGTCTTCTGATAAGCTTTGAAAAGGTTCACAAAATAAGAGATACCTGACCTGGACCCTGGACAGGTATGGTTAAGAGCTTACAGATTAGTAAGGGAAGGATGAAAGAGGAATGTGAATGTTTCAGGCACAGCATGAACAAAGTTTTGGAGGAATAAAAGTACAGAGTTATTCAAGTACAGGTAGGTCACAGTTTATGTATAACATGTGTAACTACTGGAGGGGGAAGGGGGTGAAAGTCGCAGGAAATATGGCTGAAAAACTAAGCTTTTGGACATCGAGATAAAAAAGATATTTTAACAACTTGGGATGTGTAAATTGAAGTTTTCTGTACTAGTAATGGGACATTATCAAATCTATACTTTATAACTGCAGAAGCAGAGTAAAAATGGACTAAGGAGAGAACTTTTAAGTAGGGAAGTACATTAGGAAGCTTTTTTATACTCTAGGTAGACAGCGACAAAGGCCACCCACCTGAAAGAAGGTCTCAAAGCCAAGAATCCTTGTAACTCAAACTCCTCTGGAAGTGGTGTTGCTAGAGAAGGGCAGAAATCAAGACTTGTAAACATTTAAATTAAAATATTGTTCAGCAGGATATTGGTTCCTATATTAAAAAAAGAATATTTTCTAGACAGAAAGAAAGATTAATGCTCATAGTTCTCTGTTCCTCTTTATAGTTACTGTGATAAAATAACTTACCTGTCAAGCCCCTACCTGTGGCCTCTGAGCCCGTGACATTGCCCTCATACTCACCTACGACTCAAGGCTGAGGAGGATGTGTACGATGGACCATTTTTTCCCCCAGCAGCCTTAAAAATTCACAGCTCGATCCATTAATCACAATGTTTAGATTATCTCCTTGTTAACTCAAAGCACTGAATATCAACACTACATCACCCAGGAGCTTGTAAGAAATACAGAATCTTGGGCATTATCCCAAACCTACGGAATCATAAACTGCATTTTAACAAGATCCCAAGTGATTCATTTGCAAATATGATGCTTGAGGGGCACTGATCCAATGGAAGAAAAATAATCAGAAAGGAGTCAATCAACTACAGTTTGTTCAGTGCAGTGCTACTTATAATGGGGCAAAGTTTTAAGCAAATGGATAATCATTAAATAAATTATGGCATAGCCATAGGATGGAATATTAAGCAGCCTTTAAAAAATCATGTTTCAAAATGTTTAAATGACAAAGAAAAATTCTAAGAGTATCTTGTTAAATTTATAAAGCAGGTGTGTGTGTAGAGGGGGGCGCTTAGTTGTGTACAACTCCCCATGGACTGTAGCCCGCCAGGCTCCTCTGTCCATGGAATTCTCCAGGCAAGAATATTGGGGTGGGTTGCCATTTCCTTCTCCAGGGGATCTTCCAGACCCAGGGATCAAACCCAGGTCTCCTGTATTGCAGGCAGATTCTTAACCCTCTGAGCTATAGGGAAGTCCAAGTTGTAACTATATCACATAACTTTAACGATGTGATATCAATCACATGCAGATATGTGTATGTACAAAGAAGTAAAAGCCTCAAAGAAAATAGAGTATCGTGAATAGTACAGAGAATATTTCTGTATGAGAGAACTAAGGGGGACTTGTGTTGTATGTCCCAAACGTCCTGATGAGCAAGTATTATTTTGACAAGAGTAATGTTGTTCACATTAGTTCCCCAAAAAAATAACTAGTAAGAATGAGGAAGAAGGGAAGATGGAAAGAATCTGAAAACACTACTCTCTGGACTCCTATTCAAATGAAGCAGAACAGGAGAATAAGCTGAGAGAACTACAAGAGGATTATTACCTCTACTTCCACCCACTTAACCAATGCAAAGCACAAAGTCTCCTCTGAGATACTGAATTTAAAGTCAAACACTTAAGAACAAAACCTTGTTTTTCTCTGGCCTTAAGCCCACTATTTACTTCCTTTGTGGCTCAGCTGGTAAAGAATCCGCCTGCAATGTGGGAGACCTCGGTTCAATCTCTGGGTTGGAAAGATTCCCTGGAGAAGGGAAAAGGCTACCCACTCCAATACTCTGGCCTGGAAAATTCCATGTACTGCATAGTCCACAGGGTCACAAACAGTCAGACACACTGAGCGACTTTCACTTTCACTAAGCCCACTGTCAGTGATGGAGAACAATGTCAGCAACACAAGGTTGAGGGAGCCCTTACCATTAGTACTTGAAAGATCTTCTTCATGGGGATGGAAACTGTTCAGAAGAGAAATTAGCCATGGCCAAATGCTGTAAATTAAACAGATAGTTCAGACTTTATTTTTGCATGAGAAACCAGAACGCTAATAAGCCATAAAAATGTTACCAACAGGACCTAGACTATGTATTTTTCTCTTGGTTTAGCATTTTAAATGCTGTATGATTTCCTAAAATGTAATTACAAATGTGTCTAGATAAGATACACCAGAAGGGCCAAACTTCCGTAACAGAGACCTACTACTGCAGATCAGTCCCCAGGTTCCTAATTTAACAATCAGAAAAACTGACTTGTCAGTTTTATTCATTGAAAATGGATATTTACTGAGAAACCTTTGACCAGAGAAACAGCACATTATGTTTTTATATTTTTCACATACATTATCAGTTATGGAACCCATTACTAGTTCTTAATCTGTGACATGGGATGTGGTTACATCATAGTCAAATCACATTGAAAGTGATGAATATGCCTTTTTCTTTATGATATAAAAAAATTCACACATTGTTACAATGTCCTTACCCTCTGTCTCCTAACACCAAACCTTTGCCAAAGTTTGCAAAATATTAAAAACATACTAATACTTAGTTAAAATATTAAAAATAATTACAATTACTTAAGATAATATTAAGATTTTCTAGAAATATGTAGCCACAAATGTTGGTAAAAAAGTGTGGCTTTAAAAAATTTTTAAAAGCCCAGGGTGAGTTGCCCAGGATAGAGAGATTAGATGCACACATCATCACATCAGAGAAAAAACCTGGAAGCTGACAGCTGTACACTTTAAAATATAGGAATATGCTACTTTAAAATATATATAAATGAATAATATAGGAAAAAAATATAAAGAAACAACATTGAAGAATAAATGTCTGCTACAAGCTTTTGAGGATGTAATGAATTAAGAGACAGTTGAAAAGGAAGAATGCTAGACTAGAACAATGTCTCTACGCAACAAATATGAGATCTCAAGAAACAGACAAAAAAAAGAGTATAAGAAATGACTTAATGATATACACTGCTTTACCCCCACTGTGGGTTACTTGCCTAACTCTGCTTTCTACAAAGAAAAAAAAAAATCACTATTTCATGTACTTATCAGTTTAGGAGAACATGTTCTCAAAAAAGTATAGAAGAAAACAAGTTCTAGAAATTATAATGGTAAAAAGCAAGGAACTGAAGGTTACTTGAAGTTTAGAAATTTGTTTTTTCCCTCATTTAAAAGATACGAGGATTATTACACATTGATGTATCAGACACATTAGGAAAATCTTCAGTTTTAGAGAATTACCCCAAACTAGCTGAAAATGAGTAACAACATACTTTAAGATAAAATAAAATACCTGCAAGGACATAATTCTAAAGATCCCAATAAATCTGTCAGAAGGAAGGGAGAAGAATAAATCATATGGAAGAAAAAGGAAAGAAGTTTGAAAATAAAGCTACTTCTTCTGGTTGAATACCCTCTGCAATGGTAAGAATGCACAGGGAGTTCCCTGGCAGCCTAGTGGTTAGGACTTGGGGCTGTAACAGCTGTGACCCAGCTTCAATCACTGGTGGGGGAACTAAGATCCTGCAACTTATGTGGCACAGAGAAAATAAAATTTAAAAAAAAAAGAAAGAAATGGGAACGCACAGAATGAGCCTAAAAGATCACTCACTGTACAGGAACAAAAAAAAACCTAAATAAAAATATCAATGCTTTTTCCATAACATTACTAATACAACTTAGTGAACCAAACACAAGTTCTAAAGTACACATGAGAAGGAAAAAGGTATAGCTTCTGGTTAAGAAATGAAAACTCTGTGCAAGAAAACACTCTCTATAACTTACTAATAGCTATCTTGGCATGAAAAAGAGAAGTGTAGTACGCTGTGCTTATGTTGCTAAACTCCATTCATGACAATATCAAAAATGAAGGCGCTTAAAGTTAGATTTGACGGGAGAAGAGGTAAGACGAGCACAAAGTAAGAGGGATCATGGGGTCCTGAATGTGGCTAGGACATTTTTCAGGTTGTGACTTTGGTCAATATGCAGATGCTGAGCCACAAATTAGAAATTTCAGAGACTCTCCCAATATCCATCATCAAAGTGTGCAGGAGAGAAGCTTCTCACTCACTGCAAAGTCTTACTGGAAGTATTTATTCTATTGTTTAGGGGCTAAGTCGTGTCCGACTCTTTAGTGAACCCATGGACTGTAACCTGCCAGGCTCCTCTGACCATGGGATTTTCCAGGCAAGAATACTGGAGTGGGTTGTTATTTCCTTCTCTAGGGAACCTTTCTGACCAGGGATTGAAACTGTGGCTCCTGAATTGTCAGATGAATTCTTTACTGATGAGCCACCAGGGAAGCCCATTTATTCCTATGGCCAAAGGTAAACTGAAAGCTTTCATTTGTCACTGTCTAATGAATAATTCCTAAGAACTGTCAGGAATATTCTGAGTAGAGATTACACAGAAAATCATGAAAGCCCAAATAATATCCAATCCTCTATGCTTAGAACAAATATAACTCAAACTGGGTGTTACTGAAAGTCAACATCAAACAGCTTAGTTAAAAAAAAGAATGGAAGAAGTAAAAAATCTCTTCCCTTCAAATCCTAAACAGAAAATTGGGGTGTATAGTAATGAATAAGAAACAAACAAACTATTTCATTTTGCAATGTGAAAAATGCCTTTTCCCCAGGATGGCAACCAGGAATGCGGGAGCACACAGCAAGTCATAAATCCTTAAGATTGTGCCTCCCATGAAGAATTCAAACAAGTAAGTGAAAAGCATACAAAGAAGTCTTCAGTTCAATTTCTAGAGAGTAGGTGGAAAATACAAGTCCTCCACTGTTCCAATATTGTGTTAGACGGCAGTTTCTACATATCTATGGATATCAAACAAAGCACACAGCTAATGTGAAATTCCGAGATACTTACTACTGTCTTTCATCCACCACTGCCTCCTGAAACACCCTGGGTCTGAGTCTCAGCCAGTCCATGGACACCTTGACGGCAGGTAGGGGATAGGCATTGTAGGATTCCTCCTGAGACTTGTTCTGGAGAGGACACTTGCACAGGATGCCAAGAAAAGACACTTGAAGAAAAAATGTGCGCACAAAGAATAAGATATTTGAAATTGTGTACCAGTCCAAATTAAAATATTACTACAAGCCTTGGGCTGTATGCTACTTAACACTTAAAATATCTTACAGCCTCTTTCTAAAAAGACATTTTCTTTTCTACATTAGAAATGTCACAGATACAGTTGATAAGGGGGATGTTAGCAGCTAAAAGGAAAGAACTTAGGGTTTAGGCCTCTTAATTCAGTATTACAAAATAAACACTTTTTCATGTTACTAATGGTTTGTTGCAATGATGAAAATGTCAAAGTTCATGCTTCCCAAAAAAGATGGCACAGGAAGTTAAATGATTTAATACTCACTAAAGAGGGCCAGCAACTGTGTCCAACACAGCTGCTCATCTTGGCTATAACTATGCTGCTCCGTTTCGTTGCTAAAGTCACGAAGGTGATGAAGTTGAAACAGGTTAATGACAGTGACGTGAACTAACTGCTGAGAGTTGAAAGCTTTCTGGAATAGCAGCCTCTGTAAAAGAAGATAGGAATACTGAATATATTATCAAGAACTGAAGCTGTCTTCAGCACAAGAATTAAACTGGCAGTCTGCATTTAAACCACAAGGGTAACATTTATAGATGAATATTTTAATTGAATATGATGCGGTCTGATGTTTCTCATGTTGACTTTCTGCCTTGAAAAGATTTAACCCAGTCACCACAGAGCTGGTTTTTTTTTTTTTTAACAATACTTTTTACCGCAAGAAACTATGTATTTTTTAATATGATCTGAGAAAAGCTTTTTAGAGGACTATTAATAAATTGATACATTTTAATTCCTTAGAAGCTGTTTTACAAGAGATGGAAACATACTAAAATATGAAACCAGGACCAATGATGAAAATCAAAATCAAAATTTCAAGTAAAAAAAGGCAAAACACATGTTTTTGAACTCTTGGCATGTAACAAATGTCTTCCAAACTTGGTCATAAAGTTTACTCTTTCAAAGGCTTGACACATTTAAAGAGATTTATTTATAAATGAGATATATAGCAAAAACATATCTGAAACATAGGGTAAATGATAAACCAAAGCAGTCATTAACAAGTATTATAGGCCACCTAATGCGAGGAGCTGACTCATTTGAAAAGACCCTGATGCTGGGAAAGATTGAGGGCAGGAGAAGGGGACGACAGAGGATGAGATGGCTGGATGGCATCACCGACTCAATGGACATGAATTTCGGTGGACTCCGGGGGCTGGTGATGGACAGGGAGGCCTGGCATGCTGCGGTTCATGGGGTCACAAAGAGTTGGACACGACTGAGCAACTGAACTGAACTGAACAGGCATTTGTACAAATAATTATACTGACACGTTCCTCTATCAGAAAAGCAATGGCCTTCACGACCACATTTCTTTTACTTAAGAATGGTGTGTTCACAGTGACCTGCTGAGCATCCCTGTGAGGAAAGATTCACCTGCACACTCTCAGCTGCCTTAATTTCATAACCCTTCTACCTCAATATCTGCAGTAGTTTAGAGTACTCCCATAGAAAACAGTTTTCCAACACAAGTTCCTAACAAACTTGATAGCTATTAGAGATGACATCCTGGTTTCACCTTACACTTCAGCCACGGCCAAATATCCTCCCTCCCCAGGCAAAACTTTTGGAGAAAGTGGGGTTCACTGTCACTAGCCTTATGATGGGAAATGGATTATGTCACTTACACTTCTACCAGCAGTGATAAGAGATCCTACCATCTCAGAAATTTATAGCTGCTGGTGTCCAGCCTATTCTGAGATTTTATTTTTTACATAAAGAATGTGAAACATCCAGAATAAGTTCCATAATTCTATTAACAAGATCTTTCACATTATCATTGGAAAAAACACAGTTCTGTTTCTCTTCAACTCTATTCTCCCTATCATCCTGCCATCTGTCCTTCCAGTATATACATCAAGAATGCTTACTCCTTTTTGAATGGCATCGACCATTTTTCTTTCCTTTACTCTGAATGTCCTGAAATGCTATTTCTTTTCCAAGTGCTCTCTACATCCAACTTTACAGATCAGCTATTTTACACAAACACATAAGATTGGCATGAGAATATTTTTTCAAGAAGTGTGCTTTTCTATGAGTATAATGTATAGTAATATAACCCTTGTATCTATAAATCCAGTGGCCTTTATTTTAGAAGGCAATGTTCTACTCAACAAAATTAAAAAATTTTTTTTCTAGTTTATGTACAGAAACATAGCATATGAGAGCACCCAAGGACTAGCAAATGATAATGAAAGTTCATCAAGGTACAGACTGTGTCTTGTTCTCCCCTATATCTCTAAGAGCTTAGAGAAGTGAGAGAAGTGCAGAGTATACAATACGAACTCAAACACTTAGTGAAGGAATAACCCATACTTTTAGGAATATATAACTATTAAGCTGTAATTGCATAACATGTGGATTGCATTTTAGTAACAGATTAAACCAAGACTGACTTTTTGTTACTCAAAGACACTTTCAACAGCAGTTAAGGATTATACTGAACTAAATACTGTTAGGAAACAGCATTAACAGATATAAAAGCATTTTATCTCAATTCCTAAACCCAGATCTTAAGTCCACCAATGAGGACTTAAGGACCCCAAGTTGGTACATGTTTCTGCTTAGTAGATAAAGACTTGCTGGTAAGACAGATACACTGAGGTTTACATGTGGATAATACTAATTATCTGTAAAGGCTTTAGAAATACTTACTCAACTATGCTAAAATTTCACTTCAACAATGTTCTTCTGACATTTCAATACTGGCTAAGGTTTAAAATAGATCTGCCTCATACTATGTTTAACTTCAGAGTGTTGGAATAATACTTTCAAGTGTTATTTTAGCAATTGCCCATATACACCCACCAGAACTTCACAAGCAAAAATATATATCTGCAGACAATATTAGTGTCTAAGGTTGAACCAAATACAAAATTGACTAGATTCTATACGAGAATGACTTAGAGAAGGTCTTATGAAGGTAGGTCCCCCCTCCCTCCCCATTTAGGGAGTAAATCTTGAATAGAACCAGGGCTGGAAGCAATCTCAAAAGATCATTTGGTCCAACCCCCTGCTATTCAATGAGACTGCACCTAAACCATTCAAGAAAAATGGCTGTCAATTTGACTTTTAAGCTCTCAAAAGAGAAACCTCTTAGTAACTCCGTACAAGTCTCTATTTAAATTTTAAGATTTTACTTCTGACCTCAGGAAGACAAAGATGTGTTCTTTTTAAAATAATCCTTCATGTATCTGAAAACTTACAATGAATAATATTTAGACTTGTTTTTTCTAGGCTGAACAGCCTAGGGCTTTAAAAAGTTGGTTGTTTCTTTCATGTACCCAAACCCATAAATCATGAGCTAAGTTTAAATAGGTCACTAACAGAAGCAGAGAACAGCAGGGGACTCTAGAAGCTTATTTTAAAAACAAGCTATTTCTATTATAGTTACTTGGTATAATCTCTTACACATAAAAAGTATCAACTAAAAAATGATCATCTATAAAAACTATTTCTGATTGTATCTGGCTAATTTACTGTCTCTTAACTAAGTTCTACAATCTCTGGAATGTGAAACCTGTATAATACTTCATAGACAATTTCCCAGTTACAGACAATTCCCCAAGTGCACAGACACTCAAAAGTAACCTAGAAATATGTTATTTGAGACTGTCTTGTTCACTATTGATTTCAGTGACTAAAACAGTGATTGATACATACTAGTCAAATGTTTGTTGAATAAATGAACTAAAAATAATACAGTTAATTTTAACTCCTCCAATATTATATATATTTTACTATATCATTTAAACAAAGTGAATATACTAATAAAAATTATTTTCATACATTTAACTAGAAAAAAGGTTCCTTAATTTTATCTCCTTGTACAAATGAGTGAAATATATGCCTGCTGAATGAAATTCTCATTACTTTCCTTCAGTCAATCACAAATCCTGAGGGATCAAAGCACAGTAAGAACAATGAGCTCAGTTTGCAGAATGGAATTACTCTCAATAAAGTAGGCAACCAAATCACATCTAAATACAGAAAACATCAAATGCTGGACTTCCAAAACTGAGAAAAGAAAGCTGCTTGATCTGAGAGGGAAGGAGGAAAATTTGTCTTTTCCCACTATGATATTTTCTGCCAAATGGCAGCTACTTAGTGAAAACATATCTGCTGTGTTTCTTTATATAGATAGCACCTCAGTTTAAACTGAAGGAATATGGTTTGCCAGAATTTCACATGCTTTAAATTTCGGTTTTATCAACATTTCATAATTAAGTAATGACATAAAACTGGGAGTAAGTCTCCTCTAAAATCGTATGCTTCATCATTTAGACCAGAAAAAATTCTGTTTAAAAAAATCTAACCTTAAACTGTTCTTCCAACTTCTCTCGAAGAGGGCTCAACTTTTCCAAGCTCTTACTCAGGTACACATGACCATGGAATTTAATAAAGGCCTTGATGAAGTCAGAAACACCCCATTTGGTTTTCACCTCATCCCGGCTGAAATGAAAGAAAAACTTTCATGAGTCTTAAGCAGCAAAATGGCTAAAACGTCTTACAGGAGACTTTGATTTGCAAAAACACATTATTTGAGCACCTGTGACTCAGGGAGCAGATTGTGCTCTCAATGACTTTTCAACTGTAACATGCTCAGATGAATTAGTACTCAGCAGCCTGTACTACTACTCCACTGGGAACAACTCAAGAGACTGACTGGTTGAAATTCAGTGGCGACTACAATGCAAAACTGTTGTAATACATATGTTTAGATTTTAGGCAAATAGGAGAGACAGGAAGCATGAGCAACTGGCCATTATTTCTTGTATGCCCAAATTTGAGTCCATTTGGAAAAGTCAACCCTACCTTTCCAGTGCTTTAGAAAGTGCTTTTTGTAGATTAGTAGAGGCAGCTGGGAAAGGGAACTTCACAGCAATGCTTCTGCAGTAGTAGAAAATTGTAGTCAGATGGTCTCCTTTGGAAGAAGCTAAGATAGCCAACTGATTGTAAGGCTGACCTAGAGGAGAAAGGTAAGATTCTAAAGTAATCCAAGATGTGTGAAGTCTTGCTATCACAGAATGCAGAAGGTCAGTTTTTAAATCTCTGTATTAACAATGGGGAGCATTTTATAAAGTAAATCTCATGACTAGCTCATTAAAAATGGCCTAGTAGCACACTTTGGTGATGGCGCATAGGTTAAAAAGTCCTATGATTAGGGTGGAGGGCACTCTAAGTTCAAATAAGACTTTGGAAAGGGCTAGACAGTAAGTATTTTCTGCTTTGTGGGCCAGTCTCTATCACAGCTACTCACCTCTGCCACCGTAGTGGGAAAGTAGCCACAGACAGCATGAAAAGGACTTTCAATGTGGCTTAACAAGAATGCGTATCACCAAACACCTAAAGTAATTTAAGAATCACTCCTAACGCCCATTAGGGAGCCGTCAAAAGACAAAAGCATTATCTTTTTGTAGTAAGAGAGAATTTTTCTAGGAGGGAAATTATGGTATTAAAAAGAAAATTATTATTATTATTAGGGAAGCCAGTTGTTGAAGCAATTTTAGATCACATTAGAGGATATTCTATTCATAGTGCTTTACTGACAACAGTAATATTTTTATTTCCAATTACACAGAATGTACAGTTAAAAGGAAAAATACAATAATCAATACCAAAACAGAAAATATCTTTTGGCTTCTTAAAGGAGCCCTGAACTATCTATTTTCCATTTTTCTACTGAGAGTAAAGTGTCATAAGCAACTCACCATTGGAGGGGACAAGCTGAGCCGCATGCCTATAGTAGGACTCCGCCTGGCTGGTCTGGTTTCTGTATCGAGCTAAGAGGAAGGAAAGAAAAAGCTCAGTTTAAAAACACACACACACAGATAAAAACAACCATTAGGGTAATTCCAAAACAGTTACAGTTTAAAGATTTAAAGTTAATAAATACATTAAAATTAAATTAAGGTGATTAAAGACAAAATATTTTAAAACAAATTAACTATAGGATTACGTGTGAAGTGTCCATCCAGCCTTCCCTACCTGGGACATTCAGCATGTGACCAACTTTAAAGCTTACCTAGGCCCCATTTTCAGGTCCTCCAGTGTCATGCCATCACCAGCTCCCACTACGGACTATGCTGGTGACCTGGGGCCGGCCCACAAGAAGGGGTGAGTTATATGGCACTTAAAAACAAAACAAAACAAAAAACACTATACAATATGATCTGAAATTTATGTATTTCTTTAATATCTTTATAAAGTGATTTTGAAAAATGCCTCAGACCTATTGAAATATTATTTATGTGTGTGCAAAGAATACACTGAAAGCAAAAGCAATCTAGATATACTACTACTCGCTGAATCTCCCTGTAGAAATTGGTGCTTACTTTGATGTGACCTCTCCCGGAATGAATGACATCAAGAAATCTAAAAATCTCTGAACGTAAATCCACTCCTTGTTATTTGAGGACAGTCAAAACATAATCCTATAGTTAATTTGTTTCACAACCCTTTTTAGGTCACCTTAAAGGAATGAACAAGAATATATATATTATATAACATTCCCAGATAAAATATATAAAATGGAAATACAAACTGAACTGTAAAAAGCAAACAATTAAAAATGAACTTTTAATGCACTGGTAGGAAGAAAAGAAGGCAACCCAGCTTCAGGAGGAGTAATTTTTATAAACTCCACACAATTCCAAAGAAGTAGTCTTTCAGAAAATACTGTGGCATCACTTTGAAAAATTAAGCTTTGATTACATTTTTGCTGGTTTATTATTTGCCTACATCTGCATAAAATCTGAATATGAAAGTTACTTCCTTTAAGATCCTTTGCCAATCTCAAAGCATTCAGAAAATCAAAGTTTCTTAAAATACATTTTACAGTTTTCTCTCATGACAATCTAAGTTGTATGTGTATGCTTGTTTAAAAGAAAATAATCTTTCTATGACTACTCCAAAGAAAAGCATGAATGTATTATCAATTCCTTCACACCAAGGGCTCACCAATGTCTCCAAGGTGAACGAGGCAGTGCTGGCAGATATAGGAACAGGAGCTAGACTGTGGCTTCACTATGGCGCTGGTATGCGTCTGTTTATTGCTGATAATTCCCAACTGGGAAGACTTCACACGGCATGGTAAATCTACATTAAACACTGTACACAGTTCTTGTAATAACTGAAAGGAAAACATGAGCAAGGATTAGTATTAAGTCAGAGTGCTCTAACAGTAATGTTGGTATACTTTAACATGTGTAATATTACATACTGCTAAGACCTAAGATAGGACAACCTTTCATAGGATAACTAGTAACATTCATTACAAATCATATCATTTCACTTGCCAAGTATTAGAGCAATCCAAGATGTACATCTAAAAGGAACTGCAGCAATTTAGGGAAAAAAAAAGATTTTACCTAAGTAGGCTATTCAGATTCATTCAGCAAGCAACTCCATGAAATTATTTCTCTCTATATATATTTTGTTTTCCTCTTAGAAACACACAAAACTCATTAAAGACTAGTTGGTTACAAACTTGACTTAAATACAAACCAACATATTTGGCAGACTTCAGGAGTTTCTTGAGATTTATTTTCTTAAGCTCGAGGTCAAACTTGGGTCTCTGCATACACAGATCTATACATCTGTAGAGATCTGGAAGGAACTTTTGACATTATGTAGACATCCACTCTTTCTTCCTTTCTTCTCTA
The DNA here is from genome assembly GCF_014754425.2 of Oryx dammah. NCBI lineage: Eukaryota > Metazoa > Chordata > Mammalia > Artiodactyla > Bovidae > Oryx > Oryx dammah. The sequence goes on from NW_024070205.1 coordinate 16,356,501, forward strand.
GTTTTATGGTATGAGAGGGTTCCTTCTCTCACTGAGAAATAACTTCTCTGTGTGAGCATGCTGTTTCATTCTTTTCTGCCTTCTGCCTGTCATCCTCTCATTTTTAAAATCTACTTTTAACTTATCAACCTTCTTTGCTATGGCCTATGAAATGTAGCCCACAAAAATAAACAATAATTATTACTATAAAACAAAACACAGAGAACGGAAGCACTTTCCCTTTACTCTAGATTTCTCCTTTAGCAAGCTTTTAATGTCTCTTCTTCTTCTCAACAGAATTCCTTCAAAGGAGTCCACAAGTATCACATCTGCTTTCTCAATTCCTAGTCGCTCCTTGGTCCATTACGATCTGACTTTCACACCACCTCTCTGCTCCCCATCCCACCATCCACAACCACTCTACTGAAACTGCTGTCAAAGACTTCTTGTTAAAAATAAGCAAATACAATGGATGTTTCCTAGCCATCATCCTAGTGGATCTCTCTGTCACATTGAAAACAGTTGATTTTATGACTGATCACTAAGCTTTTCCAGTTCTTTTTTTCTTGCCCATCATTTATTTTCAGTGTCCTTCATTCAAAAGACTTTTCTCCCTCCACATTAATAGCCTCAAGCACTTAATTCTTGGCCCTCCACACAGCTCTTCACATTCTACTCTCAGTCATTCAAATATTTACTTACAAGCAGATGACACCACCCTTATGGCAAAATGAAGAACTAAAGAGCCTCTTGATGAAAGTGAAAGTGGAGAGAGAAAAAGTTGGCTTAAAGCTCAACATTCAGAAAACGAAGATCATGGTAACCGGTCCCATCACTTCATGGCAAATAGATGGGGAAACAGTGAAAACAGTGGCTAACTTTATTTTTCTGGACTCCAAAAACACTGCAGATGGTGATTACAGCCATGAAATTAAGACGCTTACTCCTTGGAAGAAAAGTTATGACCAACCTAGACAGCATATTCAAAAGCAGAGACATTACTTTGCCAACAAAGGTCCGTCTAGTCAAGGCCATGGTTTTTCCAGTGGTCACGTATGGATATGAGAGTTGGACTATAAAGAAAGCTGAGTGCCGAAGAATTGATGCTTTTGAACTGTGGTGTTGGAGAAGATTCTTGAGAGTCCCTTGGACTACAAGGAGATCCAACCAGTCCATCCTAAAGGAGATCAGTCCTGGGTGTTCATTGGAGGGACTGATGTTGAAGCTGAAACGCCAATACTCTGGCCACCTCATGCGAAGAGCTGACTCATTTGAAAAGACCCTGATGTTGGGAAAGATTGAGAGCAGGAGGAGAAGGGGACAACAGAGGATGAGATGGTTTGATGGCGTCACCGACCCGATGGACATGGGTTTGGGTGGATTCTGGGAGTTGGTGATGGACAGGGAGGCCTGGTATGCTGCAGTTCATGGGGTTGCAAAGAGTCGGACACGACTGAGTGACTGAACTGAACTGATAATCATTCAAATACTTGGTTACTGTATCACACATCCGTGGAAAATAGGGACACAGAGATAAATAAAATGTGTGCTTAAGGAGCTCACAGCTAAATGAGCAAGACAGGTACATAAAGTAGGGAAGGGAGAGTAGGAGAGACGAGGAAGAGAGAGAAAGATATCAAACACGATAGCATAAACCAACGGAATATTCTATGCCTATAATAAGTTTCAATCCCTGGGCTATGTGTTTGTCTCACTTAATCCTTGTGATAAACTAGTAGCAATGCAATATGTTGCTTCAACACAGGTATGAAGCTCCATTTTTTTCAGATGAGGGTATGAAAGCAACAAAAATATTGAGTTATATTACAGAATTAGAAATATCTTGATTCAAATACCACTCTCTCTAATAAGTACAGATTTCACGAAACAAAATAAGATACCTTGGGGGACCCAACTCAGAATGATACATAATATCTCACCCTTTTCCTAAGATAAAAAGCACCTCTATAACCAAATATAAAATCCTATATTCCCTTCTCACGAAACACAGGGGTTATCTACAACGGTACTTATACCTGTACATTTGCAATGTGCAAGAAATTTACTGACATAAAATTGAGCAAACAAAACTAGTGCCCAGAATGAAGAGAGTCTGAAAAGAGAAAAAAAGGAACAAAATATGGGAAAAACCCTAACACAGATTCTGTGGAAGATAGCAAGAAGAAACATGACAGAGGATAAACAAACAACTGAAAGAGCAGACTGGAAAATTAGGCACAGTTGAATATCTATAGAAGAAAAAAAGGATGTTTAAGAAAAGTAAATCAAATATGGTTCAAACTTCATGTGGCTGTCTTATAAAATTTTTGCCTGAACCCAGGAGTTGTAGGTAGAGATACTGGGAAAACTCCTGCTGGTTCAAAGGATTCCAGGTGAGAAAGCACGAGCTGAGGCAGAAGCAAGGTGAGACTAAAGAGCAACAGATGTTTAATAAGCTGAACAAAACTATATTTGGCAATTATTCTGTGAAAACTCTATTATACTATTCCACTGCTCCTTAGCTCTTCAATCTACCCTAAGAATTTAGAACTAAATATGAATACACAAGGATTCCCTCATAGCTCAGTTGGTAAAGAATCCGCCTGCAATGCAGGAGACCCCGGTCGATTCCTGGCTCGGGAAGATCCCCTGGAGAAGGGATAGGCTACCCACTCCAGTATTCTTGGGCTTCCCTTGTGGCTCAGCTGGTAAAGAATCCATCTGCAATGTGGGAGACCTGGGTTTGTCCCCTGGAGAAGGGAAAGGCTACCACATTCCAGTATTCTGGCCTGGAGAATTCTATGGACTGTATAGTCCATGGGGTCACAAAGAGTTGGACACGACTGAGCGACTTTCACTTTTCACTTTCACTATGAATACACAGAATATCTTTTAATTACTACAGATACTTAATGCTTTCTTTTTGGCTCCCATTTCTTAAGAGGAAGGACTACTCTACTGTTCTGTTTTTTCATGTTTTAAAAAAACCCATACAGCATACTGTTACATCTTTACTTCATTTGGCAATTTGGTTCTGGTTTGAAGCACCATGCTTTAATACCAATAGTTAACAAAACGATATCTAAGTCAAAATCATCTTCACAGAAAACAGAAATGAGGATAATCATGTATCAGTCTCTTTCCAATCCATTCTAATCAGAGTTCTATCTCAACCACTCAATTTAAGTCAAATTTTGTCAAATCCAAGATACCATAAACTATAAGATGAACTATTATTTATGTAACAGAATAAAAAACCGCCAATTAAATGGTGAACTGACCATCTTTTGTTAATGTATCCCTATCTCAGAGGTGTTAAAATATGAAAAATGTTTTAGAAATGAGGAAATATGGTATCCATTAATTTCACTAATGACTTCTGTGTGTCAAATCCAACTGATCCTTTTTAATCACCTTACTTGATATCTTTGTAGCACTCAACTGAGTTGGTCACTCCCTCCTCATAGTGAAATGCTTTTCTCTTCGTCTTCTAAGATACCACTCTGATTTACTCCTACTGAAATGTGGCTCCTCCTGTGCCAAACCTGTTCCCACCTAGTTCTATGGTTTTAAATGCAAAACCCTAATGTCTAAGTCAGGGTACTTTATTGTAATCATAAATTTTATTCTGGCTCCAACCTTTTCACTGAGCTCCTAGCTTAGCTTATCAAATTACCTATTTGACCTCTCCACTTATATGTCAAACTGGCATCTATCTCCCTAGCGTAGCATGAATACAGTTGTCTTTTCCTCAGTGTTCCCTATCTCAGTAAATGGTACAACCAGTCAACTAGCCACTCAATCTGATAACTTAAGTTATCTCTGACTCTTCCCCTATCCTGATTCCATACATCTGATCCAATCCATTAGGAAGTCCTGGCCATACTTTAAAAATCCATCCATATCTCCCCATCACCACAGCAGCACACCATCTGCCTTCCCTTCCTGACCCCTGCTACATCAATCTCCAGGCAACATCCAAAGTAATCTTTCAAAAATACAAATTTTATCATGCTATTCCCCTGTCTACTTCCCAATGACTTGCAACTATACTTCAGATTAAAATTCAAAACTCATCTGGTCTATAAAGCTGTACAATGATTTGGACCTGGTGTACTTCCCCAGTCTAGTAGCTTAATCTGTACCACATGTCATCAAAAAAGATGTACAGAACATTATTGTTTACAACACCAATTAACTGTTTCAATTATCAAGTCAAGATAACCAAAAAAAAAAAGTTACTAACAAGTTCTATTAATGTTGAGATCTGAAGAAAGTTTACTGCTGCTCATTCTATGACTGGTGTAATTACTCAACCAGGGCCTGTGGAATGCAGTGGGGGAAAGAGCAATACTTACTACAAAAATTTCAAAAAACAAATTTCAAAATTAGATTATTTATATATTTTCCTTTATAAAACAATATTTTGAGACATTTAATGATTTTATTATTGACTTGCTTATAAAATGTCTTTGCAAATAACCTGCTACCTCAACAAAAATGATTCCTGCTATACTTCCTTGCAGATTCATTTGGATTTATCAGTGTCCAATCGAACCCTTGGAAATGTGCTCCATGTGAGTCACATCATAAAAAAAAAGGTTAAGAATCATTTTTCAAGATAGTCTATGTAATGGCTAATATAAACATGTACTGCAGAAGGTAGATACTCTATTGGGTTGGCCAAAAGGTTCATTCTGGTCTTTCTATAAGATCTTTTGGCCAATCCAATACCTCCACCAAGTCTCTACTGCTCCTCCCGACTTCAGCTGTGTTCACAGTTTAGATTTCCACTACATGGAGGAGATGTAGGTTTGTAGGAGATTTAGGTTGGAGATGAGACTGGAGTTTTAAAACTAGACTGTTTATTATAAAAACCTAAGAGCAATGAGAACGGTACAAAATCTGTCCAAAAGGTTATGATGGGAATCTGGAATTGAAAGAAATATAGTTGAAAGTAGTAACTGGGGGGTGTGTGTATGCTAGGAATAGGGAGACATACCATTTTTGTTAATACCCCATTGAGCTGAGACTATTCAACTAACGTTTAGAGTCCAACTGTATACATAATTTTATATCATGATTTTTCATTTAACACAATTTCCTGATCATAAAAAAAAAATCTTCATAAACAGGACCTGCTGCTGCTGCTGCTAAGTCGCTTCAGTCGTGTCCAACTCTGTGCGACCCCATAGACAGCAGCCCACCAGGCTCCCCCGTCCCTGGGATTCTCCAGGCAAGAACACTGGAGTGGGCTGCCATTTCCTTCTCCAATAAACAGGAACTAATTAAACTTAAAAGCTTTTGCAGAGCAAAGAAAACTGTCAACAAAATGAAAACACCACCTACCAAATGAGAGAAAACTGATATGGGGTTAATATCCAAAATATATAAACTGCTCATGAAACTTAAGATCAAAAAAACAAACAACTGGATTAAAAAATGCCAGAAGATCTGAATAAACACTTTTTCAGTGAAGACATACCGATGGCCAATAGGCAATGAAAAGAGGCTCAACATTGCTAGTCATCAGAAAAATGCAAATTAAAACCACAATGAGTTATTACCTCACAACTGTCACGGCTATCATCAAAAAGATCACCAATAACAAATGCTGATGAAGACGTGGAGAAAAGGGAGCCCCCATACACTGCTGGTGGAAATGTAAGTTGGTACAGTCAGTGCAGAAAACAGTATGGAGGTTTATCAGAAAAATAAAACACAACTACCCTATTACCTAGCAATTCCACTCCTACTCCTGGGCATATAACCGAATAAAACAAAAACAAACATACATGCACTTCAATGTTCACAGCAGCATTATATACAACTGCCAAGATATGGAGACAACCCAATTGTCCCTCAACAGATGAATGGATAAAAAAGATGTGGGGTGTGTGTGTATCCCCACAAACATACATGTACAATGGGATACGACTAAGCCATAAAAAAGAATGAAAATTTGCCACCTGCAACAACATGGACTTGGAAGAGATTATATTAAATGCAATGTCAGATACAGAAAGGTAAGTGCCTGTGCGCTATCATTTACATGTGGAATCTAAAAAACCCAACAAAGTAGTAAATATAACAAAAAAATGAAACAGACGCACAGATAAAGAAAACAAACTAATGGTTACTAGCTAGGAAAGGCAAAGGAAAGTGGAGAGGTAGAGGTAGGGGATGAAGAGACACAAACTGTTATGTGCCAAATAAATAAGCTATAAGGACACATTATATAGCACAGGGACTATACACCAATATTCATAATTACTATAAACAGAGTAAGTGTTTCCCAGATGGCACTAGTGGTAAAGAACCTGCTTGCTAATGCAGAAGACATCAGACAGGCAGGTAGGTTTGATCCTTAGGTCGGAGAGATCCCTTGGAGGAGGGCACGGCAACCCACTCCAGTATTCTTGCCTGGAGAATCCCATGGACAGAGGAGACTGGTGGGCTACAGTCCATAGGGCGAAAGAGAGTCAGACATGACTGAAGTGACTTAGCAAGCACACAGGCATAAACAGAGTACAACCTTTAAAAATTCTGACTCACTACTGAAACTTAAATAATATTGTACACCAGCTAAACCTCAATTAAAAAAACCTTCATAAATACCATTTATAATAGTTTCATAATTCCATTTTACAGATGGTTTATAATTTATTTAACCATTACTCTATTGTAGGATATTGGTGTTGCTTCCAAATTTTAGTATTTGAATATAAAACCTATTTGTTCCTTTAAATTGTAATTATTAAGTATCTGTTGATCTATGGACAAACGCACAAAGAGAAACCTGTACTGTAAGAACAAAAACTATGTAACTTCTGTATTTCGAAAAACTTCAAACAAACTGAAAGGACAAGAAATTGGAGAAAAGGATGTCTGTCAAAAAAAAAAAACAAGGGAAGAAAAATTAATATCCCTATGCAGAAAGAGCTCACATAAATTACTATGGAAAAAATTAAGAGTTTGAACAATGGATGGGGAAAATAAATGATTAAACTGACTGTATAAAATACAAATATCTAATAAAGAATGAAAGAAGTTCAACATCAGTAGTAACTAGACATTAAATTATTCTCCATCTATGAAGTATCTTACCAATTAATCATTCATTTGCCTTTACTGAAATACTTAACCCTGTTGAGTGTGTGTCAAAATAGACACTTGCATACACTGTTGATGGAAATTTAAAAACATAAAATGGTAACTTTCTGGGAAAACAAAAGTGATTATCAATAGTGTTAAAAACTGTACTCATCAGTAATTTATCCTGAATGAGAGGGTAAGGAAAAATGCCTTGACTTTTTATAATTTTCAAATCTCTTGGCATTGGTATGCATTTTTTATAATGGAAAAGCCAAAAAAAAGTATCTATTAATATATCCATCTCCTCATTTAGACTGGATAGTCCTTTGAAAGTTAAAAGATGGTCTCTCTTCCCTCTAATCCTCTGTGTCTAGTATTGTGTCTTACAAAGAACAGAGTTTTAACAGTTACTTGCAGAATGAATTAACCTTTAACATCTACCCTAAAGATTAGTCAAGTCAAACCACAACCCCTCTCTCCAGAAATACCAACTTTTGCTAAAAGCTGGAAGCAATTAAAAAATGAAGTGTGAGAACAAGAACCATACTTGAGTTCTTTCAATGATGAACAGTGATGAATTTTTTAGTCTAAGTAAATCTGTAAGATGGCAGCTATTTGATATCTTTCAACAGTCTTTTCTAAACAGCAAAACCCAAACAGACAAAATATAGGTGCAGTGGTCAAGCAGCAGCACAGAAAGAAGGTTCTGTGAATTTCTTTGGTGCAAGCTCCTCAAAATGTTGCCTTGTCATTGTAAGATGAGAATTTATACACATTTTATTAAATTATGAATGCTATTATAAGTGAATGGGATGAAGTTTTCAAAGGAGTTCTGCTTAAATAAAATTCATTGTCCAAAAAGAATTATTTGTCTGTCCAAAAAAGAATCATTCTACATCACGTGATTTAGAAGTCATATCGAGATATAACTGAGGTCAGGGAAAGTTTCTGAGAACAATAAATAACAGCTTATTATTCAAACTGAGGAAAGGACACTCTATCTCTTAGGTAGCTTAACAGCATTTGAAGCTCCAGATATATTCTACTATATACTTAATACTAGAGAAACTCATTTGAGATCACAGAGTTTGACTTTCTTACCTGGCACAACATGGCTGTTAAACTTTCTTAGTGGCCATACCCATACATTCATATTTGCTCTAATGAAGCAAAGTCAGTTCACTTGTAACTGTACTTCTGCAGCTTCACTAAGGCATTGCTCTCAATACCCTTTTCCTATTCATACAATTATACCTCCAACCTTTAAGGTGAACCATCACCTTTTAAAGAGCAGAGTCTTTACTGTTTTAAAAGTCTTATGGTAAGTAATTTTGGACATTTTTTAAATTTGAGATTACAGATGATCGACTCCTAGATGCACCATACTATGGGTACGTAAAGTGCCTATACAAGTAAGATGTGCACAAAGGGAATGTTCACCACTGATTTTTAAGAAAACTGGTATGTAGTGCCAAACTCACCTGAGTATAGAAGCCACTAGCTGCCTCTAGGAACAGAGAAAGGTTTGCCTGAACTTCACTCCGATTCGGGTTTGCTCGATTCTTTGCCTGGCCTTGTAGTGTTGTGATCTGATTCTTAAAGGCATGATTCCAGCTGAAAACAAAATGTAATTCTATTTGGTATAGCAGTGACTCACTGGGCAGACACTGGTCCCCCTGAGAACAAGAAAGAACTGTTTGTTATAATTATAACACACTAGACAGTAAACCTGCATTAAAGTTATTCACTTAAATAACTTTATGCTCCCCTTTGAACAAGACTAGACAAGCAGCAGAATGCAACTGACCTTAGTAAACACTTACCAAATGTTCGAATAATCAGACTGTGGCTTCAGTTATTAATCTTTTAGGGTTACTAGAGTTAGAACCTACTTAGGAATCCTGGTACAAACTTAGAACTACAGTGCTAAGACCAAAGTAAAAGTAAGCTATTAACAAATTTTCATACATTTTATCATTGCACCAAAAAATGTCTTCTATCAAGTGGCATGCCTGGGGGGATGGGGGGATGGTGGCGGTGGTTTCTTTATAAATATTAAGCCATATTTCTTATTTTTCTAAAACTTATTTCCCACAACACTTGGTTCTATTTCTATTTAATAGTTTTGTTTCTCTTGGGGTTAATATTTTTGCTAGAGCTTGAAATATAAACTTATTTTTGACATTTCAGTTTTGGCTATTCAAACTAAGAAACAACACAGCAAGTGCTGAAATATGGCATACCAAAATCCTGTTATAAAATGCCTTTCATTCATTAATCAAGTTGTACAGAGAGTCATTTTAAATTTAGTTATGGTGAAGTACAGTTGCTCCCTAATTTGGAAATCACAGAGGGAAAAGAAAGAAATGAACAAAAAAAACAGAACTAAGAAGGAAGGAAGATATACTGGCTTCATTAAAGGATGCAAATATAGATAAAGGGTTTACAACCTACCTGGAAAGTACCTAATTCTTTATCAACGGCAGCTTTTGAGACTCTTTTGAAGCACTGGGGTTTTTAATGATTTCTGAGGGCAATCACTCCCTCAGCAATTTTGATGCCATCTTATCCATGACTCTAATATCAAAAATACACGTTTGAGTGGTTGTGATTAAATTCTATTACTAGGTCTTCTAACAATATAAAGGTCAGGTGTGCAAAAATCAGGAAAATTAGATTAGGAAAAACTAATTTTCACCACAACTTAGGTAAACAGAATATTCTTGATTTTTAATTTTCCACCAGGCTAATGTCCTTGTTTCAATTTATAAAGCAAGGCCTTCCATGAAAGGAATTTATTTACTCACTTGGGAATCTGGTTATCTGCCATTTCACAGCTCATAGAAAGAATAAGTGGAATAGCCTAAATACGTAAAATTTTTCTTAGTCTTGTTGGGGAGTGGGGGAAGGAAATATCTATTTATTTGATTAAAAGGAAGAACTTTCCTTACAATGTATTTTCCTTTGGGAGAGATTTATAGAATTGCATTTATCAAAGAAAGCCTGCTCTGAACACTTTCTTTTTTAAATCATAGCTTAAATACAGGACTGAATACAATATAGAGAATCCAAACACTATTTCTTAGCACTTGAAATATATACAGATTTGTTTTTATGATATGCCCTAAACACCTTAATAAAACTCAACTCGGAACATTTCTCCTCTTTACACCAAAAGTCAGTTTGTTCAAAACATCACAAATATTAGAATTTCTTTTTTTTCCCATTGAGATAGCTTACTCTGAAATAGGTTAAAAAGAAACAACCAAATTGTTCTCTTCTAAAGTCTCGGTGAGATTCTTGATCTTACAGGGACATCCCAAATGGTAATACTTACAGATCCTGTTCTACTTTCTTGTCTAAAGCGTATTCCAAATCAGTAACAAGCATTTTCTGGTACAGGTCCTGCAGAGCCTGCCTGGATGTCCAGACTTCAGCTGGACCCAGCTTAGAATCTGAGTAACAAAACAAAAACAGTAGATAGATAAACAGATAGTTAAGGCCATTACGCCACACCAACAATTCCTTCACTCTCTATTCACCAAAGCAAAAACCCGCTTTAAATACATATCACAGACTGCTCCAAAAGTTTTATACTACTACATTTCAGATGAAACTTTCACCTTTTGGCTAATGATTGACTCTTTCAAAATACTTCTGTATTTGTCTTTTAGTTTTGAAATAACACCATGAAATGAAAAAGGCTTAAAAATAAGAGAGAGAATGATTCACCCTTTGATTTTGGTATGGATAACTATGTATTTACACCACAGGAAGTCATATGCCTCATAAGAAGTCACCCCATTTGAAACGGTGGACTGCCAAGTTGATCTGTTTACTCTTACATTAATAACTGTATCTCTTTGTTCAAAGAAGCTTTTCTTCTTCTTTTGAATCATTCTCACAATTGCCCTTACAGAAGCCTCCTGTCAGCTCACAATCCAGCAGTTGTTTGAGCATTCTGCTATTACTCCTACTTTCCTACTTTGCCAATAAAGTCTTGACAGTGAGTGTTATTTTACCAATCGGTAGGCTGCTTGTCAAGACACTTTTGTGAGCAATACATACTTGCTATTTAATGTAAATGAGCAGACAAGTGATTAAACTGCTCAAGAGGCCAAATGAGAGACTGGGTGCAAGATGAAATCAGGAAGTCAGGCTATGACTACATGTAATACCAAACTGGGGCTGTATTGTCTGCCAGAGTCCTACAAGGCACATTAGCCTTTCCTATTACTAGGCTTATAAGTGCAATAACTGATAGTGAGCTGCCTCAATAGAAGAACTTAATAATGGACTTTTCAATTATATATTTCTGACTGCTAGTTAGCCTGTCTGGTTGCATTTCAAGGTTTTGCAACGGCATAGTCTTCACTCCTCTTTAGGTTTGCTATTAGTATCTACAGGCACCATAATCTTATTCTGCACACAGAATCTCCCAGATATTAGAGTTAATCCTCAAGAGAGTCTGCTAGAAACTAAAATATAGGGTCTATTTTTTGGTATCAGGTTCTTGGCCCCTTATTAAGCTTTTAATGACTAAATAAATAGATTTATAGATTTATTCAACTCTGCTTCAACTCATCGGCTGCAGAGAAAGGATTTTAAGGTATCATTAACTCTGACCCATCAGAGAGACTAGCATTTGAATGAGCAGACTTAATATCTTAGGGATAAGTCACCTTCTGGGTACAACAGATGTACCCTACAAAAGTCAAACCCTAAGCCTTCTTACTGAGGGTATTCAAGAGTTAAGAAAATGTAAAAGGTATATGGACTGCCTGAGATTGCTCCATATATAACTTTTATCACACAATGCAGATTACAGTGCCAACACAAAGAGGCATAATAGAGCAGAGCGCAGAGCTGAACCCAGTAGCCACAGTATGGAGGATAATGACAGCTATGTTAATAATAATAAGAACTGTAAACTAAGAAAAAGTGATTTGGGCTTTTTTTCTCCTTGAACAAGATGACAGTGAGATTACTCAAAATTCTTAGAATACTAGCCTGCAATTCTAGAAATTGAGAAAAACATATCCAAATAGCCCATTCCCTCTTGGTTGTAAATTTTAGCAGGTATGCGGTTTACAACAAGTTTAACTCTCTTTGTGAGTTTCACTGCAGAACTAAAATCTTCAAAAATTAGAAAGAGATCCACTAGCACCTACATTTTTTAAAACATTTCAGCACAGTTACACAGAAAGCATGTTGCTATCATGCTGTAAAGAGAACACTTTGACCACTACATAGCTGCTGCCATGTACTTCCTAATTTTGCGTTCAAGTCCTCTGCTCCTTTTAGTGGCTAAGTCTAATTATTGTTTCAAAAACACCTTGGCTATTATTGAAAACAAAAAGTTAAGAGAGAAAAGAAAAGTGGCAAGGTAGCTCAACTTCAAGGACTTTCAATTCGCAAGAGTTTTCCTGAAAATATTTTTCTCTGAAGGCTTATTTACTATTTAGGTTTGGGGAATTATAAACAGGAAGACATAAACCTAATGTTGGTTCTTGTGTTTATATGGTAGATTATTTTTTCTGTATCTCTTAAATCGCTAATATAGTATGTCAAAGTTAAATGATTATATGCATTAAACTAGGCAATATTCAAGTCAATGTAGCACAGATTATAAAAAATTTTGATGAGCCATCTAAGTAAAAATTCAAACTATAAAAACAATAAATACTGAAAAAACCTTTTGGCAACCAGGACGATACTACAAGTAGTATAATAAGATGACACACTTCTCTTAATTTAATGGTATAAAATAAGTTGTGAAAAACAAATGAGTCAGACAGTACCTGTCATGTCAGCCTTCAGGACTTCTGCCTGCCTGAAAAAGGGAAAAAGAATATCAATTAGAAACAAACTAGGCCTACCCAATGTAAGTAACACTAAAAGTTAAGTAAAATCATATGACAGTAAGAATGTAAATTAAAAAAAAGAATGTGTAGCAGCTCTATTTGTGGCACTGCAAACAGTGACCCTGCTTTAACATCCAGAATAATAAGATCTCAGCAAACTGATGTCACTGCTTAGTCTTTCACAGGGTCATCATGAACTCTTCTACCAAGTAGGGTTCGCTTTCTTACTGCTACTCCCAAATCTGATACATTTAAAGATAACATTTAAGTGACATTTATTAAATTAAAATTTTTCTGTCAATGAGGCCAGAAAATTCTGTGTTTCTCAATTCACTAGCCACTATAACTATTTTAAATCTCCATCCTCCTCAAGGTGATTTCTGCCCTCTTCCTCAGTCTCAACTCTTTTCAGCATAGGACAGTTCCATTCCTCAGGAAAACAATGCCCTTTCTAAAGGCTTACTATATTCACAGAACCCTCTCTTTCTTACTCTTATTAAAACACTAGAGGAAGCGTATGTCTTGTTTAAGACCAGTAATTCCACTTAGGTACGCTCTTTTAAAAACTTCTGATCCTTTAATTACCACCTGCCCTCTTTCAATAATTTAAAAAGTTCCCTCTCTATTGGGTGCTTCTCACAGAGTATTTAAACATGCCCTACACTTTCACAGACTTTAAAATCTTCTATCTTATATTCTCATCTAACTGCTGCTTCTTTTCTCTCTTCCCAAATTCTTCAAGAATTGACTGTATTCAAGAAATGAACTCATGATCAACCTCCACCTTCATCTCTGGTTTCTCTTTCTAGAGTTTTGTACATTACTAAATGTATCATGGCTTCCCAGCTGTGAAAAGCAGACACCGGGAAGTCATCCATGACAACATTCTCTCAAATCCCTGATAATCTATCAATGCCAAATAATTTTACCTACTAAATACATCTTGAATCTGTAATTCTCTCTTTACTTCTTTTTCAGTCACTATCATTCAAGTTATAACCATCCATTGCCTGGACTACTGCAAAGCCACCAAATCTTTTTCTCCACTTCACTCTTGTCTCCTTTCATTCTGCTTGCTCTACTGCTATCAGAAGGATCTTTAAAACATGCAAATCTGACCTCATCAACTGCCCTCTTAAAACCTTTTAATGACATCCCACTGCTTTTAGAGTGAAAATCAAGACCTTTAGTAAAGTGGACCACAAAGCCCTCTGCACTCTGAAGAGAGCCTCTGTACTCTACTTCTATAATTATTCTGTTCTCTCCTTGATCCTTTTGATCCAGTCCCTGGACTTCTTTCTAGATTCTCCAATGTGTTTGGCTCCCTTCACACTCAAAGCCTTTGTAAAGAAGAATCCCTTTGCTAGAAATACCTCTTCCCCACTTTGTCTACTTACTCACTCATCCTTTGTCTCAGCAGACATTACTTCCCGAGGAAGCTTTACTAAAACCCTACATATGTGTGTGTTAGTCACTCAGTCGTGTCCGATTCTTTGTGACCTCATAGACTGTAGCCTGCCAGGCTCCTCTGTCCAAGGAATTCCCCAGGCAAGAATATTGGAGTGGGTTGTCATTCCCTTCTCCAGGGGATCTTCCCAAACTAGGGACTGAACCCAGGCCTCCTGCACTGCAGCCAGATTCTTTACCACCTGAGCCACCAGGGAAGCCCTTGAACCCTACATACATGAAACATATTCTTGTTTCATATTCTCAAAGCACTTGTATTTTTTCTTCATAGTACATATCACAGATTTTAATGCTCACCATCACAATTCCTATGCCTACACAGTCGGCATTCAACAAATATTTTTTAAGTGAAGAAAGGAAAAAGGCTAAATTACAGTTATATACTATAAAAAGGTAAGAATATAAAGTTAAGAGATCTCCATTTTTAGAAACAAAATCTGACATAAAAGTTAGAGAAGAGAGACTCTTAAAATTTTTACTGTAAATGTTTATTATTTAATATCAATTGTGAATTTTAGTTTCATCAAAATATAACATGAATCTTTTTTCTTAGCTTTAAAACATTTTAAAAATATTTTTTAAAAATTAAGCTTTCAAATATAACAGAAGCATAATAGGATGTTATAAAAACCACAAGCCATATGAGAACTATCACTATAAATGAACAATTTCAAATACACAGCTATTAAGTGAACTGAAGTCGCTCAGTCGTGTCTGACTCTTTGTGACCCCGTGGACTGTAGCCCACCAGGCTCCTCCGTCCATGGGATTCTCCAGGCAAGAATACTGGAGTGGGTTGCCATTTCCTTCTCCAGGGGATCTTCCCGACCCAGGGATAGAACCCATGTCTCCCGCATTGCAGGCAGATGCTTTAACCTCTGAGCCACCAGGGAATCCCAATACACAGCTATACTTAATCCTAAAAAATAACATCACATCAAATTACATTATCCATTCAGCCTAGTTTTACTGTTTGCTTTGAGTGCTAAACTTTTGCCATTAAAAAAAAAAAAAACCAACACTTCACAAAGTAGTTGATTTATGTCCTTAAAACCTAAGATCATATTTAGAAATGCCTCACCTCTTAACCTACCAGTGTCACAACCTCCTCTCCTGCCCTCACCCGAACCTAACTCGAGTACTAACTTACGAACTTTATACTGAGACAACCAGCCATACTTATGCATCTTCACTGGATTCAGTAACCTTTCATTCTGAGTAGCCAAGTTACTAAGGATATATTTTACAATGTATCCATATCCTGGAGATCCAACCAGTGCATCCTAAAGGAGATCAGTCCTGGGTGTTCATTGGTAGGACTGATTTTTGAAGCTGAAACTCCAATACTTTGGCCACCTGATGAGAGGAGCTGACTCATTTGAAAAGACCCTGATGCTGGGAAAGATTGAGGGCAGAAGGAGAAGGGGACGACAGAGGATGAGATGGTTTGATGGCATCACCAACTCAATGGACATGGGTTTGGGTGGACTCCGGGAGCTGGTGATAAGACAGGGAGGCCTGGCGTGCTGTGGTTCATGGGGTCGCAAAGAGTTGGACACGACTGAGTGACTGAACTGAACTAAAGATCTGCCTAAAGTGAAGTGAAGTGAGGTTGCTCAGTCATGTCTGACTCTTTGCGACCCCATGGACTGTAGCCCACCAAGCTCCTCCATCCATGGGATTTTCCAGGCAAGAGTACTGGAGTGGGTTGCCATTTCCTTCTCCAGAGGATCTTCCCGACCCAAGGATCAAACCCGGGTCTCCTCGCATTGTAGCAGACGCTTTACCATCTGAGCCACAAGGGAAGTCCCAAGATCTGCCTAATGAGGATACCAATTTTCAATCAAATGAAGATTATATTGAGCATATAACAGGAACTATTTCCAAATAACCTGCTTCTCTGATAGGCCATCAGTAAGAGAAAAACTATAATTCTAACAGATTCTGGAACAGGCCTCCACTGATAAAGATCAAAATTTCACTATATATTTTTATATACCATTTTTATATAACCTGTCCAAGAAATATAAAACTAAAAATCTAAACACAAACAAAACTGCAAAAATGTAATAAAAACTATCTGACATGAATGTCCAAGCATTTTGAAATTTCAAGACTTTTGATACCTCCAGAATGACTAGGGAAGAGATGCTCATCGCTGAGCACAGTTCTCTGCTAGGTTCTGAAAAAGACACGTGTTAATGACTAAAATAACTCTGCTAAACTGAAATGGTAAAGAGAGTTAAACAGAAAATAAAACCGTGGGAGACAGCCACTATGATTCCCATCCCATAAACAAGGAAATCGAATCTCTGACATGTGGAAATACTCTGTCCATTATCACAAAGCAACTAGGTACAATTAAGTAAACTGTCTTTCTGACTCTGAAGTTCAAATTATTTTTATTTCAAGTTGGAATTAAAAATTCTATGACATAAAAAGCTAACACAGACTTATCTAGGTTCAGTTTCGTGCTCTGTTGATTAAATCTTAACATTTAAGTCAACTAGTCTAAATTGAAGGTCAGTTCACAAAAAATAAAAAACAAACCAAAAAAAAGATCAGTTCATATTAGGAAATAAATACCTGAGATTTCTACCAGAAAGACCACAAGAAGTAAAATCCATATTCTCATGCAGTGGTCAGACTGTGGGTAAAATTTCCTCCTTCACAATGGATCAATTTTTGTAAATACATTTTATTAGAGCAGTCTTGCCTATTCATTTATGTATCATCTATGGCTGCTTTCTGCCTCAAGAGCAGAGGTGGGTAGTTAAGATAAAGACTACATGTCTCATCAAGCCTAAAACAGTTACTATCTGCCCCTTCACAGAAAAGGTTTGGCTCTCCTGCTCCAGGGAGTAAGTATTTGATCAAAAACAAGAAGTCGATATGTATAAATCCCCAAACAAACAGTTTTCCCATATGAGGAGTCATCAATAATAGTCTCCTCAGAATAAAGATTTTTATTTGTTGACATCATAATGTCACAAAGAAGACTGTTTAAAAATAAGTTTTTTTAGATGGTGTACAATATATAAGAAATCGATATGTGATCTTAAACCAACTGCTTTCACAAACATTAGCACAAAATTGTCTACTTATTTTACTTTTTTTATAAACAGAAAATACTATACCTCAATGACCTATTGGTTTTGTTAAAGATCAATATTATTAAAGATTAATACTACAATGCTTATATAAAGAGATACTAATTTTCAAAAGTTTCCTCTTGGCTTCTAGAAGGTGTGGCCACATGAATTCTTTTTTATTCTTACTTTAAGCTGAAAGAATTAATAAAAAGAATGAAGAATCCAAGAATTAAAATCATCATGCCTTCAGTAATAAAGAGCACTATTTAAAATATAAAGCTTTCAAAATACTAAATATATTGTCTGTTTGTAAATAATAAAAATTAAGCACTTCTATCAAACAAGAAAAAAGAAAAAGCCATTTAAAGGCTAAACAAAATCTGAAACATTCAGCGATAACCAAATATGTTTAAAGCCAACCATCTGAAACAATATTCTTGGAGACCATGGCTGAGAATCACTATCTATAAATACATTTAACACATTCTAATGCACTGCTGCTGCTGCTAAGTCACTTCAGTTGTGTCCGACTCTGTGCGACCTCGTAGACAGCAGCCCACCAGACTCTGCTGTCCCTAGATTCTCCAGGCAAGAACACTGGAGTGGGTTGCCATTTCCTTCTCCAATGCATGAAAGTGAAAAGTGAAAGTGAAGTCGCTCAGTCGTGTCTGACTCTTCGAGACCCCGTGGACTGAAGCCTACCAGGCTCCTCCGTCCATGGGATTCTCCAGGCAAGAGTACTGGAGTGGGGTGCCGTTGCCTTCTCCTCTAATGCACTAGGTACACTAAAATAGCTAACACTATATTTAGCACTTATTATTGCCACATTGTTCTAAAGTAAGGGTTTGCCATAAAGTAATCATTTAACCCTCACTATGTACTATTACTGCTCCCACTTTATAGCTGAAGAAACCGAAGGAGATAGAGGTTAAGTAACATGCCCAAGGTCATCAAGTTAGCAAGTAGTAGAGGCAGCAATTCAACACACTGATTCCAGAGGCTAACTCCTAACCACTGCATCACAGTTCTTCTCTTATACAAGATTGTAAGCGGGGGGGGGGGGGAGGAATGTTTGAAAATAAAAGCCCAGAGAACTAGGGCTTTCAAAAATTAAACATTTTACAGTAATTTTTTTTATAATGTCACTAGAGGAAAAAACTACTTAATGGTAATTTTCTTTAACAAATAGCTTGATTATACATACCATTGATACAACAATGCAAGGTAACGAATACAGAATAATCTCTCAAGATCACACATTATATTCATGGCTTAAAAATATACAAGATATTTCCAAGTTAGGGGCAAATACAGTGGGGGATTCCTTTCACCTGGACGAACCCCCTTCCATCTCTGAGAAGAACACAGGAATGTATAAGCCAATGTCCTCTGAACTCACAGTTGAGGAGAGGTGAATTAGTCTCTTGTTTTGGGAGGCAACATTAATTTTTTTTTTTAATTTAATAAAAGCCACAGCACATCTTATTTCAAGATAATTTACTTATTTCCATAAAGTACTAAGGAGTATTCAGGATACGAGTAGCCATCAGTTATGACCATAAACATAATAACCTGATGATAATTATTTGTGTTAAATAACAGGTCAGAGAGTAGACACTAGAAGGCAAGTATGTGCTTACAAACGCAGATGCACACACACACACACACATTCCTGAGACCTTTAAGGTAACATCAAATTTCACGGACATTCCTGAGATCTTTAAGGTAACACCAAGTCTCACGGTATTCAGTTCAGTTTAGTTGCTGAGTCGTGTCTGACTCTTTGCGACCCCACGAATTGCAGCACACCAGGCCTCCCTGTCCATCACCAACTCCCGGAGTTCACTCAAACTCATGTCCATCGAGTTGGTGATGCCATCCAGCCACCTCATCCTCTGTCCCCTTCTCCTCCTGCCCCCAATCCCTCCCAGCATCAGAGTCTTTTCCAATGAGTCAACTCTTCGCATGAGGTGGCCAAAGTACTGGAGCTTTCAGCTTTAGCATCAGAAAAAAATAACTCGTGCTGCTCTACTGTTGGATCTCACATAGAAAAATAACATCTAGGGAAATGCTGCTCCTAAAGGAGCTTCTCAGTAAGAGATAATAAAAATACTAACTTGCTTTCTCTCCCTATGGCACTTCACAGTCTGGCACAAATTTTCAAATCTCCTGACACTCCACTGCTCTGTATCACAACATTCATTCAATAATCTGTACTATTTGAACATGTGTACCTAGTTTGATAAAGGCTCAATTCTGGTCTAGGAATCTCAAAGCATGAGAAGGAATTACTCTTCCAGGCAGAGACAATATCACACAAGAAAAACAAAGCTAAGCCAGTGAAGAAGGTAGACTGACGCATCAATGCAGGGTAGGAAGCCACAGAGGAGCTGGAGAGTCACAGCAGACTGCAGACGGTGAGGCCGCGGATGGCAGGTTAAGGAGCTCAGGGTCCGTCTTTTAACTACTAGGAAATCTATGCTGGGTTTTAAGCAGGGGTACAGCATTGTCAGAATTGCCTTTTTAAATGATTACAACAAGATGCATGGAAGATGGGTTTAAAAGGGCAAGACTGGAGGTAAGGAAGTGAAGGAAACGAATGGATGGAAATGAAGTGGAAGCATGAACGGATGGAAACGCCTAGATTCAAAAATATTTGGAAGTAAAATCAGCAGAAAATAAAGCAGAGGAAACCATCTAAAATCATTCCCAAATTCTTGCCTTGCACATCTGGGTATCTGACTAAGTGGCGGTGAGCAAGCAGACATTTAAGAAGAGATGAGTGTCAAGCACAGGGGAGACATCAAGACTACGGACACAATGCTGGAGTGATCAGCACACAGACGGCAGTTAAAACCATAGGAGTAGCTCTAATTGCCCAGAAAGGCAGAAGGGTGGTGCGAGTTCCCTATCTTCATTCTCAAAAGGCAGATAAAAGAATGAAGAACACCAAGAAGAAACTCACAGGCACAGGAGGGCAAAAGAAGAGGATAAACAGAAGGGTAGTCAGCAACATCACAGGCAGTAGATAAGTACTCTAAGGACTGGAGGGCGTGTTGAATTTAGTGCAGTGAGGGTTAATGACTGCCTTGTCAGAGAAAGAAACAATGTCAAACTGTAGGGAGAATGAGGAACAAATAAGAGGGAGAAGTTTCAGTCAACTCTTAAGACACTGGGCTGTGAAGAGAAATAAAAGGGGGCCACGGGTAAAAGTTTCTTTTTTTCCAATGGGAGAGACTTGAGCATGTTCAGAATGAAGAAAAGAAGCTAGCGGAAATGAATAGGTTGAAGATACAGGAAAGAACAAGAGTGATACAGCATGCTTGTGGAAAAGATGGAAAGACATGAGAATATGAAAAAGACAGGACGCAAGACTAGCTTTCAAAAGAGGATGAAATTGAAGGAAAGTAGTATTAGAAAGAATTGTGCTAGGAAAATTTGGGAGTGGGGCAGGGTGGCAAGATGTCCAGAGAACTCACTGCTACATTGCCTCAAGTTCGGAGATAAAGCAGGAAATCAGACCAGTGTCTAAAAGTAAGAGGGAGATTAACTGAGGAGAACGGTGAACCTATGGGATAGTAACAAAATGAACAGGCAAAAGAGCTGAGAAAAAGTGATGAGTACAGTACGGATCACACACAACGAAAAAACGTGAAAAGACAGTGTTCAGGACTATATCCCCAGCACTCCGAATAATGCCTGGTATGCCACAGCTGTTCACTACAATTTTGTTGAATTAATGAATGGTAAAATGTGTATCATACTAAGGCAATTTTATGTAACACAAAATGATACAGAAGAAAAAAGACTTAGGTCTGAATCTGGGTTTATATTAATAGTGCTACCTTGGAGTTTCAAGAAACCTCATCTTCCTCATCTATAAAACAGGGATAAAAGCTCCCTTTCAGAGCTGCTACCAGGAATAAACAAAACAGGTAAGTTTCATACAGGAACTTAGGTGATAACTCCAAGTTGTTGTTGTTGAGTCACTAAGTCATGTCTGACTCTTTGGCCATGGACTGCAGCACGCCAGGCTTCCCTGTCCTTCACTATTGCCTGGAGTTTGCTCAAATTCATGTCCATTGAGATAACTCCAAGAGAGAGGGTTAACCTGTGACATGAATACTTCAGTGACCACCAAATTACTTTTGAGTCACTAACATAGGATCCTTTCTGAAGCAACATACTAGGCTGAAGACGGCAACGTTCCAAGGTAGAGGTAAAAAATCCTGGGTCATCTATCACCACGTAATGCTAAGTAACAAGAGAACCTGAATGTTGTAATGACCACATTCTAGTATGCACAGAAAATAAAAACAAGAGATTAATATGCAAAAATTGCAAAGGACTTACATTATTGTATTTTTTGTTTCTCCTCAAACATTAGTTTTGATTATATAAAACTTAAAGAAATACAGTTTAAAGTTGGATCCGCAAACACACTTTTCTCCTCTCTAAACATTAGTTTTGATCACACAGCTTAGGCAAACAGGTAAAAGCCTGACACGACAGCACATCGAGCAAAGCATGAATTGCAGAACGCCATCGAAGCTCATCTCCTAAGAAGTAAGCAGCAGCTTACATAATAGTACAGGTGACCACTTACTATTCGCCAGGTGCAGTTTATCTGCTACAATATACTATTAAACCTTTAATTCTCACAAGAAATCTATCAGGTAAGTAACTGAAGTGCTATTCCCATTTTTCTGATGAGGAAAAAGTTAAATAACCTGCCCCAAATCACACAACTGGGAAGTGGCAGTTTGGGTTCCACCCTGCGGTCTGGTTCCAGAGCTCATAAGCATTATACAAGAAAGCAAGGCTTCTGGAATGGCCTGGCTCTAGGTGCCTCTGTCATGGTATCAACTTGTAGGGACAACCAGACTTAACATTTAAAAGTCTCATCTCTGACCCCAAGCACCTTCACACTATCATTTAAACTGATACAAGCTACTGTGAGAAGAGTTACCAGCTCACTGTGTGGTTGGAGAGGGCTTCTCTTGCACACCACCATATACCTATTTCTACAGGCATCTAGAAGGCCTGACTGTATGCAGGCTAACAATAACAGAAGCAAGAACTGAGGCTCCTTGTATTCAAATGAACTGCAATATACGTAATTCAAAACAGGAATTTTTATTCTAAAGGATAGTCCACCACAAGATAAATCCCCTCTGCTTGCCATAAACATTCAGAGACCACGTACACAAACATAAAATTTACATTTACGTTACTAAATGTTTAAAATTTTTCTTTGGACTGTAAGATATAAATGCTCACGACAAAGTAAACACCCAAGGTTCTTATGAGGCTGCATAAGTTAAAACAAAAAAACCGTTAGCACTCCCTCCCCCATTCCAGCCAATATCAAATGCTTCCGAAAGCTTCTAATTCTTCTACTAGTGTTCACAGTATGTGAGTACTTTAACATATCTCTAAAAGGAATACAAACATGTAGAAATCCCTTGTAATTTTTATCCTACCTAATATTACTTGATTTCAGATGCTCCTCTGATTTCAAGTTTCCGGTCCTCATCTGGGACTTAAATGAAACGTTTTCTCCCACAATGACTATCTGCAAGAACATCCAATTTCTCATAAGGTAGAATGGTTTAAGACATTCTAGATAGAGGAGAGGAGGAAAATATGAGTTAACCCACAATAACAGAGAACCCTCTTGAAGAAAGTTAAATTATTTTCTCTTTAAAATGATCAATGTCAAAGGCAAAAGGGAAGATATCATGGCTTTTTTCCTTTTTATATTTAGTTTCTGAGAGTACACATTTTAAAATTCTGTTTTGTATATATCTAAAATTCTAGTTTGGTATCCAACTGTTATTCTAATCTCCCTGCCTGAAAGCTGAGTGATCTCTAAAGGACAAACAGGTATCAGTTACCCAGAAAGGTTCTTGTGGCACCAAGGTTCAGGAGCAGACGGCTGGTCCAAACTGGACTACATATGGAAGGAAAACCATGTAAAGCAATTAAACCACAATTATAGAAGATACAAAAAAGCTTACATTCTGAGACCAGCTAAAAGGTAGGTATTTAGATGTTCAGTCACTCAATGAACAACGTATGCATGCTAAGTTGCTTTAGTCATGTCTGACTTTTTGCGACCCTATGGACTTGTGGCCCACCAAGCTCCTCTGTCCATGCGATTCTGCAGGCAAGAATATTGGTTGCCATGCCCTTCTTCAAGGGATCTTCCCAACCCAGGGATTGAACCTGCGTCTCTTAGGTCTCCTACACTGGCAGATGGGTTCTTTACCACTAGCACCACCTATGAACCCCTAATGAATAATAATTTGGTTATTTCTCTGTACTAAACAGTGTTAAGGACTAGGTAGACAATGATGAAAAAAACATGATAGCTCCTACCAGATTTAAATTCTAATGTGGAGACAGCCCAACAGGAAAGAGGAAGCAGCAGAAGGTAGTGGTTAAAGGCATGGGCTTGGATATCACACTGTACTCAATGGCATGCTGGGAATAACTCAAGCCACTTGCACAATTCCTTTCAGATACCAATTTAACTTAAAGATTTGGGCAAAATAAATTGAGTAATTATTATTAAATACTGATAACTGCTTACATTTAAAATCATTACGTGGCAGATTCTATACTAAATGTTTCATACACTGATCTCACAGAATGGGAAAATAAAATGTCATAGTTAAGTATCATATTCAGACTGCCTGGGTTCAAACCTCACTCTGCTATTTACTAGCTGTGTAACTTTAGGAAAATTACTTCTCTATGCCTTAATTTTATCAGCAGTAAGAAGGAGATAATAAAAGTACCCACTTCACTGAGATGTTTTGAGGATTAAATGAGGTAATAGAAATAAAACCTCTAGGATTGTTCCTTGTTATATAAGCCCTCAAAAACCGTTATTATTGTCATTATTATCATTATAGGTATTATTAATCTTCCCAACAATCCTAAGATATAAATGCTATTATTATCCTCATTTTAAAATTAGGAAATTGCCAGCCTATGTCCGATGCAGGATACGGCATACTTGGGGCTGGTACATGGGGATGACCCAGAGAGATGTTGTGGGGAGGGGAGTGGGAGGGGGGTTCATGTTTGGGAACGCATGTACACCCGTGGTGGATTCATGTCAATGTATGGCAAAACCAATACAGAATTGTAAAGTAAAATAAAAAAATAAATAAATAAATAAAATAAAAATAAAATAAATAAAATTAGGAAATTGAAGCTGAGAATCCACATTAATTGATTCTATATTGGAAAACAAAGTTATTCATAATTTTAAACAATAAAACATCAATTATTAAGAGAAATCTCAAACATGCAGAAGGTCTATGTAGACTCTGGCTCCATACTTCCAACACATATATTTAATCACCTGTGACTTTAGTTATACTTTAGTGGAAAAGACTAGGAGAAAATACCTCATGACAAAACCTAAGTTCACTGGTACAGCATGTTAAGTCTCATAGCTTCCAACTATATATGTTAGGACCCAATAAAACCAAATTACTTTTAGTTCCCTGCTATTTTGCCCCACTGCATCTTGATTCATGCTTTCACTCAACCTGAAATGCCTTTCCCCTTCCTTCTTTGTCTGGTTAACCCCTTTTTGTATTTTAAGACTCAGCAACTCCTGTAAGAGGGACTTGGCTTGGCCAAGCCTTCCCAATGAATCTTAATGCCCACTTCTATAACAGCACTCAGAGCACTATGATGAAGTTATTCATTCACTCATTTCCTGCACTAGAGATTATTTATTCTATTAGATGATATAGGCCAGGATGGTGGTTTTCAACACTATGCTTAAAAAAAAAAAAAGACATTCTTTGCAACAATGTTTTTATCTTCCTGAAATAAAATACAAGATGATATAAACTATTTATTTAACACATTACAATGAATAACTAAATGCCTTCTACAAGGAAAAATAAAAAGAAAGAAAATTTTAATAATACCAGTATCACAATAAACAAATGGTTGGATAAGACTATTCTTTAAGAAATAATGAAGTTATCAATGCTTGTACATAACATGTGGCTTGTGGTATCTCAGTCTCCCAGACCAGAGACTGAAGCCGGGTCGATGGCAGTGAAAGTGCCAAGTCTTAATCACTGGACCACTAGGAGTTCCGTTCCTATATATACTTTTAAGAGAAGGTTAACAGAATTCCAAAGACAGGGAAATGAAAGTAAAAATCTGAGTAGACATTAGAATTAAAATGAGTTTCAATGTAAGTAACAGCCAATCAAATTTACTGGAAATGCTAAGAGAAAAATAACCTGACATGGGGACAGCATGAGTATAAAGAGCTGACCTTAAGAAAATAAGGGTGTGACTATATCCCTTAATAGGTAAGCAGGAAACTAATATTATGTTGGAAAAAGACACAGTAACAGTTCTTTATGTAAAACACCATATAAATTTAGGTTAGGGAAAAGTAAAGTACAACTTCCCAATCTGGAGTATAACATGGGATACGGACAACTTAATTAACTCAGCCAGCAACAGTATTAAGATACTATCTGATTTAACTGAATAAAATAATCTGTACATTATTATGGTATATCTAGAAATTTCTACTTCTGTGGTCTCCAAAATTTAAGAGACATAAAAAAAGTCAAGTCTGACTTTTCCACCCAAGAACCATTATTTAACCTGTACTTCCAGACATCAGTTTATCTAGTCAGGTTCCTTTTTTCTTTATTATTTACCTATTTGTCTAAAGAAAGGGGTGATGCATTATAATCAAGTAATCTAACAAATCTGATACAAATCATAGAGGGCCTATAGTAGACATGAATCATACACCTCCTGGCATCTGCACCATTGTGAACTCTCTTCACACAGTGACCTTGGGGTTGGCCGTGTGACTTACTCTGGCCAATACTTCAGGAAGTGAGACACGAATGGAAGCTTGACAAGCCCTTGTGCATCTGGGCTGGCCCTTCTGTAACGCCTTCACAACTTTATGAAGCAGAGGAGACAGACGACTTGGAAAGAGGAGACCCCATTTTCCCACCTATCACAGGCATCCCAGTCGACAGTTCAGAGATTTGAGTGAGGCCATCTTAGACTATTCAGGACACTGAGCCACTGGATGACCAGCCATCCAACTTCACCTGGAGAGTCTGAGAGACGGGACACCTTCGGACATTCTGAGCAAAGAAGCTCCATGACCTAACCTCGAGTTTGACATGTTCCACGGAGCCACTATGTCAAGAATTTACTGGCTTGAACCAGTAGGCAGCAATGGAGAGAATAAAATGTGACTGGACTTTGACCAACAGGGTTTGCTGAGTGAAATTTTAAACAGAGAGAGAGAGGCAGGAATCAAAAATGATTCATGAGGATTTGTCATTTACTAGCTAAAGATAAAAGTAGGCATAGGGTAAAGAGTTCATTTTGGACAACAATGCTTGGCACATGGTGTTATATAAACCACCTGCTATTGTTTTTTACGATGATGATAACTTTAAGACATTATACATCCATGTGAATGTATACTAGCAGTTATTAAAGAATCTGACATTTAAAGGAAAGATATGTAACCACAGAAATCCATCTTGGGAGTCATCAGCACAAGGCAAGAAATGACAAGGGAATAATAAAAAGACAATTAATGACCACAGAGAAAGAAGGGAAACTTGTTGAAGTTTTGCGGTGTAGTGGAAGCCAAATGAAGAAAGAGCTTCAAGAAAAGAAGGTAGAATCAGCAAGTGCTGCTCATGCAGCAGGTAAAATGAGGCCTGAGAACTGACTACTGGATTCAGTATGTGGAAGTCACTGCGGATCTCGTTAGGAACAATGTGGACAGTGAAGTGGGAGCCTCAGCCCATGGACTGACTTTAATGGAAAATAGGAGGAAAGGAACAGAGACTAAAACTGAGTTTAGATACCTTTTTCTAGGCAGGAGAGGCAACAGAGTGAGGGTCAAAAGTTTTTAAGATGGAATATACATTCTTTTATGGGATGGAATAGGATAAATAACAAGAGGAGGATTCAATGGAGGAAAAAAAAAACAGGCTGAAAACAGTCTCAGGAATGCCAGAGGGGGTTATACGAGTTTGTTTAAATATAATACATTTAAAAGGCTAAAAGACCCCTGAATGAAAGAATAAAACTTGAAGTGAATTATATAAAGAAAGACAACTAATAATCAGTGACTACGGTGAATGGCAAGTGGATTACATAAAGTGAAAGTGAAGTCGCTAAGTCGTGCCGACTCTTAGCGACCCCATGGACCACAGCCTACCAGGCTCCTCCCTCCATGGGGCTTTCCAGGCAAGAGTACTGGAGTGGGTTGTCATTGCCTTCTCCGGAGGGGGCTCTAGGGAAGCCTGAGTAACTTCAGGACAGGGACTGGATTACATAAACCATTCTCAATTTAACTTTCATAGCAACCTGAAGTAACTACTATTTTCTCGGTTTTACAAACAAACAAAGACTCAGAGATTTTAGGAAACTTGCCCAAGATCACAAAGGTAGTAAATGCTAGGACTGAGGTTCAAATCCAAGTGTATCAGAATTCCAGAACCTTGCTGTTGCTATTCAGTCGCTAAGTCGTGTCCAACTCTTTGTGACCCCATGGACTGCAGCATGCCAGTCTCCTCTGTCCTCCACGGAGTTTGCTCAAATTCATATCCATTTGAGTTGGTGATGCTATCTAACCATTTCATCTTTTGCTTTCAGTATTTCCCAGTATCAGGGTCTTTTCCAAAGAGTCAGCTCTTCACATCAGGTGGCCAAAGTATTGGAGCTTCAGCCTGAGTCCTTCCAATGAATATTCAAGGTTGACTTACTTTAGGATTCACTTCAGTTCAGTTGCTCAGTCAGGTCCAACTCTTTGAGACCCCATGGACTGCGGCACGCCAGGTTTTCCTGTCCATCACCAACTCCCAGAGCTTGCTCAAACTCATGTTCATCAAGTCACTGATGCTATCCAACCATCTCATCCTCTGTCATCCCCTTCTCCTTCTGCCTTCAATCTTTCCCAGCATCAGGGTCTTTTCTAAAGAGTCCATTCTTCACAGCAGGTGGCCAAAGTATTAGAGTTTCAGCTTCAGCATCAGTCCTTCCAGTGAATATTCAGGACTGATTTCCTTTAGGATGGACTGGTTTGACCTCCTTGCAGTCCAAGGGGCTCTCAAAAGGTCTTCTCCAACAACAGTTCAAAAGCATCAGTTCTTCAGCACTCAGCTTTCTTTATAGTTCAACTCTCACATCCATATATGACTACTGGAAAAACCATAGCTTTGACTAGATGGATCTCTGTCAGCAAAGTAACATCTCTGCTTTTTAATATGCTGTCTAGGTCATAACTTTTCTTCCAAGGAGCAAGCATATTTTAATTTCATGGCTGCAGTCACCATCTGCAGTGATTTTGGAGCCCCTCAAAATAAAGTTTGCCACTGTTCCCATTGTTTCCCCATCTATTTGCCATGAAATGATGGGACCAGATGCCATGATCTTAGTTTTCTGAATGTTGAGTTTTAAGCCAATTTTTTCACTCTCCTCTTTCACTTTCATCAAGAGACTCTTTAGTTCTTCTTTGCTTTCTGCCATAAAGGTGGTGTCATTTGCATATCTGAGGTTATTGATATTTCTCCCAGCAAATGTGATTGAATCTTGTGCTTCATCCAGCCCGGTATTTTGCATGATATATTCTGCAAGCAAGTTAAATAAGTAGGGTGACAATATACAGCCCTGACATATTCCTTTCCTGATTTGGAACCAGTCTGTTGTTGTTCATGTCCGGTTCTAACTGTTGGTTCTTGACCTGCATACAGATTTCTTAGGAGGCAGGTAAGGTGGTCTGGTATTCCCATCTCTTGAAGAATTTTCCAGTTTGTTGGGATCCACATAGTCAAAGGCTTTGGCATAGTCAATAAAGCAGAAGTAGATATTTTTCTGGAACTCATCTTGCTTTTTTGATGATCCAATGGATGTTGGCAAAATCCTTTAGGATTGACTGGTTTAATCTTACAGTCCAAGGAACTCTTAAGCACAGAGTCTTCTCCAGCACCACAATCTGAAAGCATCAACTCTTCAGCACTCAGACTTCTTTATGGTTCAACTCTCGCATCTGTATATGACTACTGGAAAAACCATAGCTTTGACTATACATACCTTTGTTGGCAAAGCTTTTTAATACACTGTCTAGGTCTGACATAGGTTTCCTTCCAAGGAACAAGCACCTTTTAATTTCATGGCTTCAGTAACTGCCCGCAGTGGTTTTGGAGCCCAAGAAAATAAAATCTGTCACTGCTTCCACATTTTGCCTTTCTATTTGCCATGAAGTGGTGAGACCAGATGCCATGACCTTAGTCTTTTTTAATGTTGAGTTTCAAGCCAGTTTTTTCACTCTCCTCTTTCACCCTCATCAGGAGGCTCTTTAGTTCCTCTTTACTTTCTGCCATTAGAGTGGTATCATCTGCCTATCTGATAACCTAAACTTCACTTATTCATTATTCCATAATACAGACCTCAATTTTCAACAATTCACATATTCAAAATTAAATTGTGAATATATTATTGCTTATGATTTTATTCAGTTTGGCTTTTTAATAGCTTTAATTTTTAAAGCTTCTGCTCTTCAACACAGACCATTAAAAAAAGTGAGAAAGCAAGCTAATGTGTATGTGTATACATAAACACATACAAAAGCTTTACATTCAAAACATATTAAAGAGAACTCAGTAATAAGACAATCCAATTTGAAAAATGGGCTAATGATTTAGATACTACAAAAGAAGATACGCAAATGGCCAATAATCACATGAAAAGGTGCTCAACATCTTCAGTCATCTGAAAGTGCAAGTCTACGAGATACCAATGCATGTGCGTTAGAATGGTGAAAATCAAAGAGATTATCAATACCAAACATTGAAGGAAAGGATGTGGAATAATTAGAACCCTTATAATACTGCTGCTGCTGCTGCTAAGTCGCTTCAGTAGTGTCCAACTCTGTGTGACCCCATAGATGGCAGCCCACCAGGCTCTGCTGTCCCTGAGATTCCCCAGGCAAGAATGCTGGAGTGGGTTATAACACTGCCGCTAAGAGTAAAAGAATGTTATAATTGTGTTGGGAAACAGTTTGGTAATTTTCATAAACTTGTACATGTACTTTCTATATGACCTAGCAATTCCACTCCTAGGTATTTACCAAAAGAAATGAAAACATGTCCATGAAAAGACTTTTATATTACATTCCTAAAGCTTTATTCACAGTAGCAGAAAAGTAGACACAACCCAAAGGCTCATTAAAAGGTGAATGGATAAACTGTGGCAGTCATATGATGAAACAGTTGTTATTCAGTCACTCAGTCATGTCTGCCTCTTTGTGACCCCACTGACTGCAGCACATCAGGCTTCTCTATCCATCACCATCTCTGGGAGCTTGCTCAAACACATGTCCATTGAGTCAGTGGTGCCATCCAACCATCTCATCTCTGTCGTCCCCTTTTTCTCCTGCCTTCAATCTTTCCCAGCATCAGGGTCTTTTTGAATGAGTCAGCTCTTCATAGCAGGTGGCCAAAGTATCAGAGTTTTAGCTTCAGCATCAGTCCCTTCAATGAATATTCAGGACTGATTCCCTTTAGGATGGACTGGTTAGACCTCCTTCCTGTCCAAGGGACTCTCAAGAGTCCTCTCCAACACCACAGTTCAAAAGCATCAGTTCTTCAACACTCAGCTTTCCTTATGGTCCAACTCTCACATCCATACATGACTACTGGAGAAACCACAGCTTTGACTATATGGACCTTTGTCGGCAAAGTAATGCCTCTGCTTTGTAACATGCTGTCTAGGTTGGTCACAGATTTTCTTCCAAGGAGCAAGCATATTTTAATTTCATGGCTGCAGTCACCATCTGCAGTGATTTTGGAGGCCCTAAAATAAAGTTTGTCACTGTTTTCACTGTTTCCCCATCTATTTGCCATGAAGTGATGCCATGATCTTAGTTTTTTAAGCCAGCTTTTTCACTCTCTTCTTTCACCTTCACCAAGAGGCTTTTTTAGTTCCTCTTTGCTTTCTGCTGTAAGGGTGGTATCATCTGCATATCTGAGGTTATTGATATTTCTCCCAGCAATCTTGATTCCAGCTTGTGCTTCTCAGTAATAAATAGGAACAAACTATTGATTCATGCAACAAAGAGGATTATTCTCAAAAACATTACGTCAAAAGAATCTGGACACAACAAGAGTATGTACTGTACTACTTCATTTATTAAGTTCTGGAACAAGCGAAAGTAATCTTTTGTGATAAAGGTTAAAATAATGATTGCCTGAGATATAGAGAAACAAGTAGGGGTAGGGGCAGGACTGACTACAAAGGGGCCTGGGTGAACTTATTTTAGGATTTGGAAATGTTCTATACCTTAGCTAGGGCAGTGGTTAGAGGTATATGTTCATCAAAATTCATGACTGTGCACTTGAAATGAGTGTATTTTCATTATATATAATGAGTACCTCAATTAATGTGATTTAAAACAGTATACACATGATCATAATCTGATTAAATTCATTACCTGTATATGCATAAAATGCATATCGTATTTTCACAAAAAAAGATTGGACAGTGTGAACAGTGCTTGTGGCAATTTAATATTACAGTTTTTTATTGTAACATTTTAATTTTACTCAATGTATAATACCCTTACAACAATAAATGACTACTAAATATATCAATGTCCTAATAAGCCAATTATTAAATATTTTAAGGTTAGAATGCTTTCTGCATAGAAAGCTTTCACTAGTCAGACTAAAATCATTTCTAATAAATAAATATCCTTTCCCATTAAGTTTAAAAGTACTTCACTTCTTCCAATCTAAACTTCCTCTGATCCGGCTTTTCCCCTCCAGCATCCACCCTAATCCTTGCCTCTGCTGTGTCGCTTCAGTCGTGCCCGATCTGTACGACCCCAGTGACGGCAGCCCACCAGGCTCCTCCATCCATGGGAATTTATCGGCAAGAGTACTGGAGTGGGGTGCCATTGCCTTCTCCGAATCCTTGCCTCT